>NW_005843175.1:82312-94921 GCF_000455745.1 Alligator sinensis
ATGCAAGGTGATTGCTGGGGCTCAGGGCTCTCCACTCCATGGCTTCCCTTGGGAGCTCCACACTGGCCATGTGTCCCCTGCCTGCCAAGCAGCAGTGGGAGTGGTGAATTGTACCTCCCGCTGCTGGGCAGGCATGAGGTGCACAGCTGGCATGGGGCTCCTGAGGGAAAGGCAGCAGAGCAGAGTGCCATGCCCACAGTGGGCAGCCCACATCCATCCTCCCCACTCAGTTCCACCCATGGCTTCCCTTGGGAGCTCCACACTGGCCATGTGTCCCCTGCCTGCCAAGCAGCAGTGGGAGTGGTGAATTGTACCTCCCGCTGCTGGGCAGGCATGAGGTGCACAGCTGGCATGGGGCTCCTGAGGGAAAGGCAGCAGAGCAGAGTGCCATGCCCACAGTGGGCAGCCCACATCCATCCTCCCCACTCAGTTCCACTCTGGTTAAAAGCATTCCCACACTTAAAAATGGTGGCAGTGGTGCTTGAACTAAAGCTCATTTGACAAGATATACTTCAAGTGCTGTTGCGACCATTTTTAAGCACTAGGATGCTGATTCCCTGGATGAGCTGCCTACAGCTCTAACTGCTCCCCATCCCAGCACTGAGTCTCATTAGCTGTCCTGGCTCAGCAGTGCCCCCAGGCCCTGCCCTTGCACCTCTCCCTTCCTCTCAGTGGGGGCTTTGGTCTGCCCCTCCCCACTCTCCTTCCCTCCCTCATGCCCCTTCCCTTCCACAGACTTACCTGCAGGGAGCCACGCGGCTTGGCTGCATTCCTGTAAATCAGTCATCGGCTTGGTATTGGCCAGTATGGCTGGTTAATAATCAACTATCAGTATTGGCCAAGAAAATCTTTATCACTGCACCCATAGTCTCAAGTGCTTCAAAATTTTTTACCTTGGGTCTCAAAATATAAAATATCTTGATCCAAGATTAAGTCCAGATCTCATGCATATGTTTTTACAAGTAAATGAGTAGGGCTACTGAATTAATCCCAGTGTGACTACTCAAATGCATAATTACTCACAGACAAGTTTTTTGGGGTACTGAGAATCAAAATATTGATTTAAAATAATGAAGCTAAATTAAAGCTCTGCCAAATCTGCCTTGCAAAAGGTAGGATTCTGAACAACAGCCAGCATGGCTTCGTCACAGGCAGGTCTTGTCTTACCAACCTCATCTCCTTTTATGATCAGGTATCTTGCCACCTGGATAAGAGAGAAGAGATTGACATTGTATACTTTGACTTCCAAAAAGCCTTTGATCTGTTATCCCATGATGTTCTCATGATAAAATTGGAGGATTATGGGCTTAACTGTGAGACAGTTAGGTGGTATGAAGCTGGCTGTGGGGTAGGACCCAGAGAGACGTAATGAACGGATCTGTGTCATCCTGGTGAGAAGTGGCCAGCGGGGTCCTGCCCCACAGAGGTCAGTGCTTGGTTCAGTACTTTTCAATATCTTTATCAATGATTTGGATGTGGGGTTGAAGAGCTCACTGGCCAAGTTCATAGACAACACCAAGTTATAGGAAAGTAATGTCATGCTTGAAGATAGGCTACAGGTACAGGCAGATCTAGACAGGCTAGTAAGGTGGGCGAATCGGAACCAATTGAAGTTCAACATTGAGAAATGTCAAGTGCTTCACCTGGGGATGAACAACCCCCTGCACACTTACAGGCTTGGTGGCGCCAAACTGACCAGCACCACAAACAAAATGGACCTGGTGCTCTATTATTAACAACAATAGACCACAGTATGACTATAAGCCAGCAGTGCAATGCTGTAGCCAGCAGGGCAAATAATACTCTGGCATGCATCAATCGATGCATCTCTAGCAAAACAAAGGAAGTGATTCTTCCACTCTACTCGGCATTGGTGAGACCACAGCTGGAGTACTGCATCCAGTTCTGGGCACTGCACTTTCTCAAGCTTTACCATGTCCTTGGTAGAGTCCAAAGCAGGGCCACACTTATGATCAGAGACTTGCACAGCAAGCCATATAAGGAAAGGCTGAAGGACCTGGGACTCTTCAGCCTGGAAAAGATAAAGCTAAGAAGGGACTTGGTAGCAGGTTACCGCTACATCAGGGGAGTATATCAAGGGCTCAGTGAACAACTGTTCACCAGGGCAGCCTTAGGGTAAACCAGGAGTAATGGCCACAAACTCCTGGAAGACCATTTCAAGCTCAACATTAAGAAAAATTTCTTCACAGTTAGGGTCTCCAGACCATGGAATAACCTCCTTCCGGTGGTGGTTTAATTTCCTACCATGGAAATCTTCAAGAGGAGACTGGACAGTCATGACCCCACCTGCCTTTCCTGCCTGGTGCAGGGGGCTGGACCCAATGGTCGTCTGAGATCCCTTCCAGCCTTAAAATCTATGACTCGATGAAAATTCTTTCCTGATTTTGAACTGGTGCAGCTCCATCAAAGTTAATAGACTAGTGCCATATTACACTAGGAGAGAAGTTGGCCCATTTCTGTTTTTGACAGTTTGGGATGAATACACTTTTTTATATCTACTGGTCACCCCTTAAAAAATTACCTCTCTTATAATTAATATGCTGGTATTTGTTTTGTTCTCTTATTTAAGAGGACCATATGGGCTAAGGTACAGATAGTTAAAAAGCCTGAGGCTGAATCAATCCAGTCTTCACAGGTTAGTCTAAGCTGTGTAAATTGAACTGATAAGCAAGTAAAGAGACATTCACTTTTGATTCCAGAAATGCAGCCACGTGCCTCCAGTGGCCCAAGCCAGAAGCCAGGATTTGCTAGAGCACATCCCTGCTCAGCTTTGATGAAGGCTAGTCCACCCACCCTGCAATGGGAGGGCTTTGTGGACGAGGTGTAAACCATCCTGGAATGCTAGGGAACTGTGAATGTGGAAGCCAGAAGTTCAGTAAACCAATTTAACCTAAATCAGTTAAGTCTTGTACTACATGCATCAGGATTTATCTTAAACTTGTTTGGCTATTTTAAAAGCAGCTTATGTTCACTTAACTTCTGTTGTGTTACAAATTTGAACTGGTTTCCAATCACTTATACTGGTTTATGTGTAATTTCCTTCCCTAGCCTTAATGAGATATACTTCAACACTGATTCAGGGCAAATTATGGTAAAAAAAAAATTTGCGTGGGGGGGAATGTCTGTAGTGTACAGTAAAAAACAGGGTGCTTTTATTTCTGGCACTATTTGAAATATATCATTTCCTTAGAATGTCTATTGTAACAATGAACTAGCACTGGGGTCGGCAACCCCTGGCATGTATAACCAGAGTGTGGCGCAGACAGGCATTTTGCTTGGCATGCATACCTTAGGACAGATGGCAGGAAAGGTGCTGGGGCTGTGTTGCCACAGCAAGGATTGGGCCCCATGCAGCTCCCCTGCTGTCCTCTCAGAGGCGCAAATACAGTAAGTAGAAGTACAGCACCCACTGCCAGCAATGACCTGGGCTAAGGCTCTGTGGACCCTGGTGCAGTCACTTTCAGCCTCCCAGGCACCTGCTGCAGCTGGCCCATGCTCCCAGCAGGCCTCTGCCACCCACCATGGAGCCTGGGCTGCTTGTAGCAGGGAGCCTGAAAGCTACTGCACTGGGGTCCATGGAACCCTGACCCAGCTTGTTGTCTGTGGCGGGTGCACGCACGCCTCCTGGGAAACAGCAAGGAAGGGGCTGGGGCTGTGTTGCTGCAACAAGAATCGTGGCTCCCCCACTGTCTGCCCCTGGAACACCCACATCTTTTAAGTTGAGGTTGGAGTATTTTTGGCACGCTGCCCAAAAAATGTTGCTGACATCTGAGTCTACAGTTTAGAAAGAATGTATTCTTTATTTCCCTTTTGACTTTTATTCATTTGTTTATAAAAAAATGAAGAGCTTTCTAATCTCATTTTAGAGCCAAGAGGTGCTGAAAAAAAAATTAAATATTTCCACAATATACAGTAATGCATCGGTGTAAGTAGAACAGCAATTTATTTATTTCCTAGTTTTTTATAATATGAAATACCACAGACTAGATTAATCTTGATTTGGTATCCAAGGTGAAAATAAAACAGCCTTTCAGAACCCAAAATGGATTACTTGATATGCAAACTAGTGCTTATGCACGCAGTTATCTATTTTTATTAATGATCATTTGCAGATTTAAAATTCTGAAAAATTTATCGTCAATATTTTATCCAGTGTGTGTGAAGCTGTTTTCTATGGCATTTAGGTATTGTTTTGCAGTGAGACCAAATGCTGTTAATAATTCAAATTAAACTTCCTACTTTAGTAATTACTTTAGGGAAATGAATGTTAAAAAGTTGGTCATATGAAAGCACCGAATTAAGACAGCACCTGTCACAATTTGCTAGTACATTGCACCAGTGCAATCCATAGTTAAGTTTATACTATGCTAACCTCAGATAAAAAACAAACATCCCAGAGTAACTGAACATAGCAATACACATTGCATACTCACTGCAAAATTAACTACATTTGAGCAAAGCAAAAAAGGAAGAATAGGCTTTTGGTTAAATCTAAAAGGCAAGTTTAGGGAATGGTGTGGGGTTTTTTTCCTCCAATGTGACATATAGTAAATTGATATGCAATAACCTAAAATCCTAGTTTGGTCTTGACTTAAGGGTAGTTTGGTTCCTTCCTGTGTATCTGAATGATCTGAACATGTACTGATGTTCCCACTCTGAAGGTTTTCTGTAGTCTAGCAGTCTATGGAATGCTTTTCTAGAATGGCTCTCTCTATGCAGGGTCACAGATTGAGGGAAGAACAGGAGCTTTAGCCAGTAGATCTCCTATTTTGCAAATCCATTGGCTATGTTCCCAGCAAAGCAGAAATGCAAAGAGCAAATACAGTACAACAACTGTGTCATGTCTTCCTCTTCATTGAGATACCCTGTTCAACTTCCTAGGAAATACATATACAAATTTGCAAGTTACCTACAATGGCTTATAGGAGATTAAAGCATCTAATATTGAAGGGCCAAATAAACTACACTGATATTGTTGCCCCTCATTCTGAGTTTTTTTCCACCAGTATTAATCATCCATAATTAACTTTCTCACGTTTCTTTATTAGATTATATTTGTACAGATTATATTTTTCTCAGAAGATTCCCATATTGCTAATATAGGCAACACATTTTTTATTAGATAATGGATGGATTACTGTGTTTCTGCATTCTGTTTCCAAGTATTTTAGTGCACAGATCTGCAGTCTTCAGTCTCAGTGCCTGCTGAATTTTCTCCCCCTCACCCACCTCCAGAAGCTACTCAGTTTTCTTTCCTGACATTGAAAGATGACTTGGTCCAAGGCTGTCTTGTGATGATGGACTGCAACATTTTTCACTAACAGACACAAATTGCTCCCTGGGTGTCAATAAATTATTTGGGTGTTTTCACTGGTTCTAATTGGTGCTTTTACAGCTCTCCTGCCAGATTGTCAGGTGTGATTTAAACTGACTCTAGGTTTTGAATGAAGAAAAAAAGACAGTGAAAAGCTAAAAGACAACAAAAAGTCATAACATATTCTTCATAATATCCTTAATTGTTTTTCAAGAAAATTGTGATTACTCAAAGTATCCATTTGCTTTTAAAATACTTGGTAGAAAAGCAGTGCATTACATTTAGAACATAATAATATATAAAAGTACAATTTATTGCTGTCCAAGCAAGTTCTTACAACCCTAAGCAGAGTGGGGAAAATGCTCACTTGCTGTCTCATGAGTCAGGCATATATTTGGGTGGTAGGTTATAGATCCAATAGAATTTCCTTTTTATAATTCTGCTCACCCATCTTGGAACATGCTGCTACATATTTTAGGGCCTTGTTGCACACAAATTTTAGGCAGTTCTTGAAGCTCTTAATCACTAGATTGTCCACACATTAACACCTGAATCTAGGTTTAAGAACACTTTAGGCAATTTAAAGTTATGCCACTCCTGGGCAGGTTTATCTCTCATCTGTCACCCAGCTGATGTTCTATTAATGTGTGGCCTGTCTCCACAGATGATCCACCCAATTTACAGTCCTTTAGCATCCCAAGATGTAGTGTGCCCTCTCCCACCCTCCTGTTCTGTGTGGACAAACTTTTCACTCCCTGAACTCTACTGTCCAGGGGGTGCTTCTGGCACCAAAGTAACTCTCCCTCCCACCCCAGGGGTGCAACCCCAGGGAGACAGCCTGAAGAACACATGTCAGCTGCCCAGGTCACAGGGCATAGATGGGTCCATGGATGGGTTGGGAGAGGACAAGGTAGGGGGCCTGAATTGGGTCCCCATGGGCTGGGGCTTCCTTCCCAGGCCAGGGACAGTAGTTCCCCCAAAAGCACCTTCCTGACTTCTTAACTTCCTTAATTTTACCACCCTTCCCCCACCTCTATTTCCTTTCCACCTCCCATTTCATTACCCACCTCTTCCCATTAACTCTATACTTCACAGCTTTACAGTCCTGATCCCTCACTCTAACCTATCTCTCCATGTATCTGTGCTGTAGGTGGGGATGTAAGCCTCAGACATGCGGAAGAACCTATCATAGTCAAAAGCTTGTCTAAGCTGATCCTAAATTAGACAAGCTTGGTACAATAAAAGTCCCCCACAGAAATTCTTGCCTCTTGCATATCTTCCTGTTGCCAAATATAATGATTTGCTTTTTATATCCAAGGGGCCTCATAGTGCTGGGAAAAAAGTGAATATATTATATTATTACCGTGTTCTTGGGTGGATCTAGAATTTTGAAAAGGGAGATCCAGATAGTGAGATGTATCATCCCATGTAAAACTGCCTATTTTTTCCCTAGTTGAAAAGAAACTAGAAGTTTTACTAATATGATAGGGGCCTAGGACTATTAATTAGTTTAGAATCGAAGCAAAAACAAATATAACTTAACTGGAATTCTTATTGCAAGAGTCATATAGTCCATATCCTCTCTGGAGCAAAGGAAGTTGCAGGTAGTTAGCACTAAAGCGGCTCCCTGCCACTGAACACACTCCCGGGGGGGGCGGGTAAGGGGAGCATGTGCCCCCCCCCCAGATCTGTGCTTGTGGCTGGAGCAAGTGTGGGCTGCTCACTGTGGGCTTGGGCACCCTGCCCTGCTGCCCTACCCCGGGGCCTCCACAGCCCGGTGGGTGGGACCCAGGGCAGCCGGGCAGAGTGGAGCCAGGTGAGGAAGCTCTTGTACTGCAAGCCCTTTGCCCTGGCAACGTGCCCCCTGCCTGCCCTGGAGCAGTGAGTGGCATAATCCCATGCCGCCACCCCAAGGGGCAAGGGTCGCTAGCAGGGCTGGGGTGGGGGGACTATAGAAGGGAGTGAGGGGCACCAGCATGGCACAGGGGGCTGTGGGTGGACAGTGAGGGGCACTGGCAGGTCTAGGGAGATGTAAGTGGAAAGTGAGGGGCCTGAGGAAGGCTGGGAGACTGTGGCTTGGGAGTAAAGGGCCTGGACCTGCATCCTGGTAAGCTGGGGGAGCTCTGATTTTACATGACAAAAAACCCCAAATCAAATACCAAAATATATAGGTACTTAGAATGTATGTTACTACAGTGATCGAGGCAATGGTAGGTTTCTAAATTGCTTTACAATTGTAAAAAATATCAATAAAACATTGTATTCAACTAATACTATACATATAGTGTATATATAGTAGAATTTTATTTTAATCACAGATTTTGGGTTTTTTTATCAGAGAACTTGCAATTTTTTATCAGGGAAAAACAGGATCCTTGCTCACTGTCTGTCAGTAAGACAAGTAACAACAGCATTAATTGCTGCAGGTTCAGATTTAGTGCTTCCACTGCCACTCTGCCACCTAATTTCTGGACCCATGGGGCATCTTGCAGGTCCAGTGATGTGGCCCTGTATTCTGGATTGAGCTGGCAGACCATTTTAGTCACCCTGGGTTTAGTTCATTCAGTAGCTTAATATGGTATTGCCACAGTTGGTTCAAACCTCAAATATTATTGCATAGTTGCTCCCATACCACTAACTTCATAACTATCCTCTTTTATATGGTTACAGTTAGGTCAATAAGTTATTTGTAAGAAAGCAAGTAAACTAATACAAATACATCCTGGACATGAAAGGAGAGAGATTAGAGACAAGGAATTTGATCTAATTTGGTCACAAATTTATTCTTTTAATTTATCTGGAAACTAGATAGTGGCAATGTCTCATACAGTTTAGTCCTTCATTCCTTCCTTAAAAGTTTCAACTGGGTAAGAGAGCCATCATCAGAGTCCCACTACTTCACAGCTGACTTCTACTGGATGAGGGTTAAGTGTTGGAGGAAAAAGGGGGTTGTCTCATTGCTGTACCGGTTCTAAGAAATCATAGGCCCTAAGGTGTGAATATCTGCATTGAAAGACCTGTCATCTGCTAAACTGAGCATTTCAACCTGATCTTCCCTACCTCTGGTCTCATGGAAAAGTTTAAAAAAAAACTATTCCACCCTGGCCAGTCTGGTAGTGAGGGAGTAACTCCATCCCAGTCTAAAGAATGCAACTAGTGCAATGCCTGTGTTAGATGGATGGAAATTTTATTCAACCATGGAAGAAGACTCAGACTGAGGAGACAGGCTTATATCACCTTTTGCTGGGGCCAGAGGCCGCAAAGCTCAGACAGCTGTTTGCTGATGCCAGTCCTTCCCAACTTGGCCTTCATACCACCTGATCTGGAGATGAGTACCGCATTTTTTAAAAAGTCAATCATATTTTTTTCCTCCTCCTCCAAAAGAACTTTAAACTTTGCACTTGACTTTATGCAAAATCATCCTCTGAATGGGCTCACAAAATCAGGCTATTATCATTTTCATGATGCAGATTTTGAATTGACCCTTAGACGTATTTTAGGAAAGCTTATTCATTTTCCTCAATTTGAAACTGACAATGTGGGGTTGACCTATATACTGGCTTGACTTAAAATTAGAACAATATTATAACTAGATGAAAATTTTGGCTTTCAATTTCGTTTTTTAAATGTAAATTTCTAGGCCATCTATTAGCATAGAAAACCTTTAAAATAAGGCTTAAATGCATCCTAGGGGCACAAAATCTGAAAGACTAACACAAAGCACCTAAAACATGTTTTGTTTGACTTAAAAATATTGGTATTTATTTTCAGGACCAACCAGTATGGGGTTGACCATTTTAAACTCCTTTTTTTTCCTAAAATATTGAAACTAAGTTTTATGCTAAAACTCCTATCTTTCTTCTGACTATATAAAATCATGGTGATATTTTTTTCCAGCCACATTTCCTATTTTACCTAGCAGGTGCTCTCAGCATCTTTAAATTAAGCATATTAGAACACTTCTACAATTAGGTCTATAGAGACCTATACAAGTTTCCAGTAATACTTCAAAAAAGCTTGTAAAATGCTAGATACTAGACTTAAACTCCTGACAATTTCTACCCAGTGCTAATATTCACCATCTTCATTATTTATCCTCTGTTGTTATCATCTACTTTTTTTTCTAATTGTCTGCTAGTTAGAATATATGTGTCTGCTTGTGACTGAATGAAATTTCAGTGCTCATGAAAGCACTGGTGTTCAGGGCAAAAAAAAATGTGATTTGTAAATATCACTGCATTTCACTTAATACTTCTCAGTTCTGCAGTGCAGAAACCAGTGGATTGTCAGTCAAATTGAATTGTCACTCTGTGTGGTGGTTTTGACATGTAGACAAATGAATTAAGCCACAAAATTCATTTCACATTTTGAAGCCAGAAGTGAAAGGCTAGTAAATTAAACCATTCTGGTACCTAGCTCTCTCGCTTGGTATTTTTGATCAAAAAGGGTGACAACCAGATGGATTTCCTAGAACTTGTTTTATTTACTATATGAAATTTGAAAGAATAAAAATAGATCCTGGCAAACTGCTGAATTTTTTCAAACTCCTTGGACAATGTATTGTAAATGGAGTAAGAAAGACTTATTCTTTTATTTTTAATGTCATAAAAGGTAGATGGTTGACCACTCACAAATAAGACAAAAGTAGACTCTGAGAAAGTAAGCATCATTATCTCAAAAAACAAAAGCAAGCCACCTGTTGATGGAAGGAGTTGTAGTATTTGAGCATAGCCAGTGTCCCTTTTTCATTTTCACTTTCATTTTCTTCTTCAGTGCACAAATTAGAATGGTGAACTCCAGTAGAAAGAAAGCATACATAGCTGGCAACTCAAAAATGCTGTTGTTGTTGTTTTTTACTGTCAATCTACAAACATGCTACTGACAAGTAAGCTTTTCTACTGACACATGTTTTTACTGATATATTTTTACCAACGAAATGTAACCCTTCTGTCAGGCCCTGGTGGGCAGTAATACGGGTCAGGTTCAACTTTAGGTAACAACAATAGTAAAAAAACAAACAAACAAAAAACAACAACAAAAATTTGGTTATCAGTAAAATATTTGCAGATTATCAGTTAAAAAATATATTCTTGAGTTGGCAAACCTGTTTGAGCACAGCAGTGGTTTTACATCATGTTGCCACCATCCCAGGGTTCCCCTACTCAACTCCACACCCTGATACCCTGACTGCAGCTCACATCATGAACTCCCCCGTCTCTATATAGACATATGCTACTTCTCCTCCCTTCCACCACTGCAGCTCCATCTTGGCCACATTGCCTTACTTCCTGCACTTTTGAGTTGAGCAGCTTTTGGGGGCAGAGGATGGCCAAAGGGATTCAGTGGCAGCACATGGTGAACCACAAAACCCAGATAAGAACTGACTGTAGGGTGCTGAGTTCCCTCTTAGATACCAGTGGCACTACTCTGTACCATCTTTCAATCAAGCTTACTGTTTTTTAACTTTTTATAGATGGCTCTATTTTTTAACAGATTTTTTTGCCTTGATTTTTATGGGCTGTCGGTAAATTTATGGACAGTTGGTAACCTGGCTCCCCTAGAACTACGTACTTGTGCTTTCCACTATATTGAATGATACTGAAGAATGGGCTAATGCACATTCTTCATGTGTGTGAATGAATAGCACTCAAATATTGTTTGGTGCTGACCAACTGTGAATTCATCCAAAAATGTCTTTTCTGTTTTGAGTATTTTATTGAACATATATTGTTAACTTCACTCAGTGTTACCATTAGGATTATCTACACAAAATTAAACCAAATATGAACTACAAGTCAGTCACCCTTACTCCTTGTTTCCCATCCAGCACCCAAAATCAAATCCTACAGATCTACAGAAACCAATATTTATTTAGACACTAAATAACATTTTCCTATTTCTTGTCTATTTTCTTTTGTTTTGTTTGTGACCGACTTTTTTCAGTTTGTGATAGACTCTCGTTACCTTTCTAATTCTTGTTGTCCCCAAAAATTATTTTTGTCATTCCCATTCCAAACTTGTGAAAAGAATTAAGGTACGGGTAGTGTCTCTTTATCAAAAGTGTTTACTAGCCCTCATTCTCCTTTCTTGGCTTGCCCAGGTAAGCATGTAGGCATTGCTTACAGTGTGGATATTGATGTAATCCACAAAAACACATAGCTTAACAAACATAATTTACCTTTCTGAGAGTTTGCTCCAAATCAGGTAAACGTATATTGAAATTTTTTTTAATTGTTTTTATTATATAAGTGACAACAAGCAAAAGGCCTATTCTCTTTAAAAGGCAGAAAAGCTTTGAATCAATAAATTCACAGCTTTTCTACCTTATCAAGAGATTAGAGTGAGTGGGGGGGGGGACCCCTGACAGGGGCTGCTTCCCCCCCTCCCCCCTCCAGGCACACCTAGGCTGGGGTCCCTGCAGGCTAGGGTAGGGGATTAAACCCCTCCCCAGTCATATTCAGACCTGCTTGGGCCTAGCCATGCCCCCCCACCCCCCAGCTTAGTTTCCTTCCAGCTGATGGGTCATTCTAGCACCCCCTGCCTCTGGCCTGAGCCACTACAGGCATGGGCCTGCATTTCTGCAGTCAAAAGTGAATGTCTACTCACTTGTAAATTGGTACAATCTACACATTAGATTAACCTGCAAAGATTGAATCAATTCAGGCTCCGGTTTTTGGAATGTCTGTCCGTATCCCTGGGATTCATCTTCCCTAATTCTGAATTTTGCAGATGGAGGAATGAAAGCAGTGAGCAATATTACAAATAAAAAAGAGCTGATTCTAGAATTTACAAATACAAAAATTCAGGATCCAACCAACAGAATGAAAATTTTACTTTGTCATCATACCAAATGAAGATGCAGGAATCTCTCTGTTGCTATCAATGTGTGTGTATGGTTCTCAGTAATCTTTATTACCTATGCTCATTAAAACTCTGTAAGATGGATTCCGTAAGATGCTTTCTATTCCCTTCTCTTTTTTTCCTCCTTAACTCTATGAGGCTGCATTGTTTAACCTATATGACATGGTACAGCACCCCTCAAGTATGCTCTTTTGGTATTATCTGCAACAATTAAAATTGATTGCTTTATGCTTTATGAATGCAATGTTTTTAAATAGTTCCTTTGAATTAGGAACACACACTATCAACTTACTTCTACAACCTTAACTCCATGCTGTGTCATTTCAGTGTGACTACATTCAGATTTACAGACTTCACTGAGAGTGAGATAAATATTACCTGACTTTTTGGCAGCTGTTTTAAATAACTCTTTC
>NW_005843175.1:94952-131397 GCF_000455745.1 Alligator sinensis
CCTTCACCATTCCCTCCCCCTTCACATAAGATTCTTCAACATCTTTTTTATTTTTCTCCATTCCCTGTTGTTATCTTTTCTTTATAGCTAGACTGAGATCTAATATTTAAACATTCTGTTATATGTGTTATTGTTTTAGTGTTATTTACTCATTTCTGTTATTATAGTGTTGATTCGTGTGTAGAAAAATGAGCCTGTTGTTTAGATTAGCAGTAGTTGACTTCTAAAATTTACCTTATGATTAGCAGTTTTCTGTACAATGGTATAACTAACATTGGTTTTCTTTTTTTTTTTTAACTATTTGCTTGCCCTGTGCTCTCTTACAAAGTAGAATGTACTCATTATTTATATGTATACATATACATATCTATAAGCATTATATATATGCCTGTATATGTAACATTTTATAAGATCCAATCAGAAAATAGAATTCTTCATCTACAGCAACTTTTAATTTTTGTCAAAATCCTGAATTTTTTCATAATCAAGGCCCAAATGTGTTTAAAGAGGTTAGTCCAAAGAAGACCTTTCTGTCTGGGCGGAGGTGGGGGGAAAGACCAATTGCATATTTTTCAACTGTTCCTTATGTGTATATATATAAAAAGCTATATAGGCATTCAAAATTTATCCTTTCTGTTTGTTTTCAAGCTGTGATTGGTAATTCAGTGACTTGTAGCTCACTGCAGGAGGTATTCCATAGATTTTTTAAGGTCATTATGACCATCTGTTCTGACATCCTACATAACTTGGACCATAACATTTCACACGATAATTTCTGCACAAAGCACATTCATTTGTTCTTGAAGTAGAGTCCTCCCAGAGAACTTACTTTGTTCTTTTGTAACTTGTTCCAGTGGTTTGTTTTATGCATTTTAACAGGTTACATCTTATTCCTGAATCTTATTTTTCTGATTCAGCTTCCAGTCTTTAGTCTAACCAATTTAGTCACAAGTGCAACAAAAGCACTCTGGATAAAGAATACTGTTTTAAACCATTTGTGCATTACATACTATCATTTATATATTATTAATATTTTACATCTGGAGGTAGGGAGATTTTTTTTTTTAGACACAAGTGACAGTTAGGAACCCTTGATATGTTAAAAGGTTACATATCAAGCTCTCACTGATATGTAACCCTGTAAATAAAAGTGAGACAAACATCTGTTAAGAAGAAAGGTACTCCTACTGTAAATAAAATTTAAATACATTTCATTGACTTCCAGTATCATTCAGGTGAATCTGAACAGTTATACATTTTAAGTAGTTATAATAAGAAATATTATAGGCTTGGGAAGAACACAGCCTAGTTTTTGTAAAAGGAAATCATGGTTCACCAGTCTGCTGGCCTTGGGTGGTATTATCAAGTTCGTTAATAAGAGTGGCCTAGTTGATATAGTACACTCAAATTTTCCAAAAACTCTTGGCATGGTCCTTCAGAAGAAGCTCTTTGCAAATATTTAACTGTTACATGATCGGAGGGAGAGTCATTTCATGGATTGAAAACTAATTAAGATAGGAAATAAAGAGTGGAACGTAATCATTTTTTCACAATATGATGATCAATGCTATGGAAAAACTTTTTTGGGTTTTTGGTTGTAGCCATGTTGGTCTAAGGCAGGGGTTGTCAACCAGGGGTACACATACCCCTGGGGGTACTTGAGATGGCCCTAGGAGCCGTGCATGGGCAGGCAGGGACAGAGCGCCACCATACAGCATCCTACACTGCCGTGAAGGTGCCACCTGCCTGGCTAGATGCAGGGGGTTGGGGAAGCTCGCACGTGGTGGCTGTTCCCTCTCCACATCTGGTCCCCTCTAGGCCCCCCTCCCCCAGCTAGGTGTCCCCATCCCCCTACCCCCAGCTCGGTGGCCAGGTATACACTGTTCCACGTCCAGCTGCCAGGGAGTACAATGATGCATAAAGTTTGAAAAACCCTGGTCTAAGGACATAAAAAGTCAAGGTTCTTTGGGTAGACATGGTATCTTTTATTAAACCAACTGAGTAGTTGGAAAAAAGTTCTTTGTAAGGTTTTAGGTACAATCACCCTTCTTCGGGCATAGGGAGTTCTGCTGTTCTCAGAGTCCAAGGAGTCTTCCTTGGAGTCTCAGAACAACAGAGACAGCAGGGAAGGGTACTTTTTGGTTTGGTTTGGAAAACAGTGTACACTGTAGGCTTCTTAAAAAATATTGAAAATAACAGGGCTGGTAAAATTTCAGCCTGACTGGTAAAAGAAAAAGGTATAATCACCTCACTTCAGTGGAAAAAATGTATTTTTAAACTTCAGATCCTTGTTAATAAAAACATGAATCTGAATTCAGCCACACTTCATCTGTGGTCAGTCTAAATGTGCAGGCTTTACAATGTGCAAGGCTGGACTGGTTTGTCCCAAGTCACTTCTGAATAACTGACTCATCTACACTGTAAAATGTCTTCCTACAAAATTATTGATGCAATCAAATCTATTCCTAAGCTTTCTGGTTGTTTTCTTGCAAAGAGCTAAGTCCTATACATTTTTTTTTAATTGAAACAAAATGTTAGGGCCTTGTTGCATGATCGTTTTGGGCAGCTCTTGGAACTTTAAATTGCCTGTGCATTAACACCTGAAACTGGTTTTAAGCACTTGTTGCATGGCTCAAAGTTATATTACTCTGTGGCAGAATTATCTCTGATCTATGCTACCCAGTTCCTGTTACACAAATATGTGGTCATTATAGGCTACATCCACTCCCTCCCTGCTAACCTGCATCAGGCCCACAGGCCCCACTGCCCACTAGCACTCCTGCTCACTGTCTCTCCTCCCTCCCACCTCCTTCTTCACTTACTTGTAGCTGCCTATGCTGTCTGTCCCTGGGGGAGCAGGCAGGGAAAGGTTAAACAGTCTTCCTGGCCACCACCTCTGCTGCTGCTGCTCTCTGGGCCAGAAGAGCAGCAGCTGGGATGGAGTGGTGGCTGGACAGGAAGATTAACCCTTTCCTGCCTACTCTCCTAGGACAGACAGCCCTGGGAGCCAGAAGTAAGTAATGGGGGTGGGAGGGTTTGCCCTGGGGGGAAGCCAGGAGTGGGAGGGTAGCTGGCTTGCAGTGTGACTGCTCCAAACTCAAGCCAGCACTGACACTGATCATGTGGCTTAGTGTAAGGTGCAACAAGGCCTTTAAAGACCTCTTAAGGGGCAAAATTCAACTGGGAAGTGACTATCACATTGATATTTCCTTTTAAAAAATATAAATTACATAAGTTTAAAAGAAGAATTCTAAGGTATTTTTCTTCAGAAATCATTTTTAACATATTTACTAAAACATTGGCTTTATGTATCCTGAGGAAGTAATAATGTATTTGATTTATTGTGATATGATGCAATTTATCAAGAATTCTTATGTCAGCAACTTAGAAAAGCAGTGAATATAAGTATCTAAAGCAACATAAAATATCTGTATACATATCTGGATACCTTTAACTGAAAATACAATTCAAAAATAATTACACGACAAAAACTTCAGTGCGTTTCTCCATCCTCCACAACAATTACCATTTAATGCAATATTAACTACTCATGGTACTAGGCATGTGCCAATCCCATGGCTAACCCCTACAAAATTACCCTTTTGGATAGATGAGTTTTGCATCAGGCCCAGAAAATCAACAAGTTTTGGATCTTTTGGACTGATCTGGGAAGCTCACTTCTAACTCAAGTATTCAAAAGGAATACCCCTGCCACAGTCCTATCCCTTTTTACGGATGACCTTAACTCCTGATCATGCCATTAGTAGTCTGACATGGGGATACAGGTGCTCTCATAGTCATCTGGGGTTCAAGCGATCTTGAAAACCAACATATTAAATTCTGCTCAAAAGCCAGCAGGCTACCAGACCAGATTTCTGTCATCTACAGATGGTGAAAAATTTTACGTAACAATTGAGAGGTTGTTCTCCATTCTTAGTAGCTCCAGCATCCATTTACAGCTTATTTCAATAGTCTTAATATAGTCCAGTCTAAAGGCAATAAAGACACCAATCACAAAGTCAAAGTCTGTATCCTGGAGGAAAAACTGTTAGTAGCAAAAAGTAGCCTTGATTACTCCTGCTCTTTATTTATCCAGCAGTAGCTGTAAATCTAACCAAGTTCCCAGGTTAGGACTTTTAGATACCAATCAGGGATGTGCACTCTTCAACAAGTGCCAGGGGGCTGATATAACCTGTGCGAGTTCCACTGCTTCTTTCTATAGTTTGATTTACAAGAATAAATACCTGACTCTTGTTGCTTATGGTGGTTATTTATGGTTTGCCAGTGTAATGCTGAATGTCCTGCAGAATTCAGATCTGATACATCACGAATAATACAGATTTCTGTTTTATACATGCTTTTTCTAAACTGGGCAGACACTAGCAGGAGTGGATCCAGGGATATTGCAAGAGGTGCACCCTTTGTGTGAACAGTGAGCTCTCAGCTATACCTCCCCCTAGATCTACCTATTGACATTGGAAATGAATACTTACCTCATTTCATGTAATGTATGTTTCAAATTGTTGTGGTTTCATATTTTTGTTTTATTTCTGAAGTAACGTTTGCTGAAGTAACTGTTTGCTGAAGTTTCTGAAGTAACTGTTTATTTTTCTTGTTATTGACTCGACATTATTTTACTGGATTATTACGAAGTTGAATTCTACTGTCCAGCATTGCTTCAGACCATTCAACTCACCCCTCATTGCCCTTACATTAGCATTCATGACACAAAAAATACCTGGGGAATATTACACACATGTTGTTAAAAATTATTACAACATTTTGTTGTTAGGAACAACAGGAACTATGCAAATGAACAGATAGGTCATGACTGCTTTTCTACTTAATTTGAATGTATTTGAGTCTCTTGTATCTGCATAGAAAATAAATTGCTACAAAGTAAACATGTTTTCCCCTTCCGCTCCCTCATGCAAGTATTTTTGTGTTTTTTTTCTTTTTAGCTTTGATTCCTCTACTATTAGATATTAGCATTGCCAAGGCTCAAACTTGTGCAGAATTTGCCAAGCATATATCTTGGCTCCTTCTTAATTGCAAGAAATTGTGACTATTATGTAGCTGATCTTGCAAATTCAAAAATATTCGGTGCTTTAATTAGGCTTACTTTATTTAAGTGCTAAAGGCAGCAACAGGCCTGCAATTGCTGGAGTACTAATAGTACATAATATAGCCAATTGCAAACAGCAGTCTAATTTGTTGATTTCAAGTGAGGTGTAATTATATTGCTTCATTTGCTGAGCAAATCATATGAGAGTTTCTCTAAATCAGCCTGATTGTGTAATGAAGAGCTAATTACAAACAGCAGTGTTCCTGCAGTAAATTTATTGTAACTGCTAATGCCAGGTTGGCACAAGTGTGACAATGGCTCATTAGTACATTAACAAAAGCAACAGTGGAACACTGCCCAAAGCAGGCCTACCATTTTCTCCATTTCAGGAGGCTGTGGTGATTACATCCTTCCCTGTGTAATTACTTAGAAAAAGTGTTTTGATTTAGGTTTTGTCACTCTCTTTTTTCCCCATGGGAAAGAACTTAATAGTATTTCTAAAAATGCTATATAGGGCAAAACAAAGTGATTGAAAAAGGCTTTTGATCAGCTTTTAATATCTGCTGTGTTATGCCAGATGTGCTCTGAAAATATAATTTTTGTTGAAGATGTTTGTCAGTTCTGAAAGCCTTGATTTCTAGTGTACTTTTCTCTGTTATTTCTTACTCAGGTGCCTAATGGGAAGTCATAAATCAAGTAACTGATTTCTACTGGACCCAGGCTTATGTCATTCCTACATAATTTAGAGGTTTTAACTTGAACATTAGTATTTTCTTCCATTTAAGTTGGAAATGGCAGTATCATGCTATAATAACTCCATCACTTAAACTGAATTTTGTTTTATGTTTGATCAAGGCAAATGGCTTAGTGAGCTGTATTGACCATTATGCTGATGCAAAACCCATATTTCTATAGTCTTCATTAATCTCGCATGCTCTCTCTCTCTCTCAATTACTTGATTTTGGTTCCAGGTAGCTTCAAGCTAATCTGCTCTGAAATAGATGTACACAAATGCCTGTTTGATTTTAAGCTTGACATGCACAATGAACTCAAATTTGAATACAATGAACTTCAACTCAAATTTCATAGGAAATCAGCCCCCATGCACTATTTAATATACGCATATATAAAGTGTTTGCATAGGCTGGTGGGGCTGATTTCCTATGAAGCTGCCCAATATACTTTCTTTCCTCACAGGACAGAATACATTTTTCTCTGTGTTCCCCCATCCTGCTTTCTTTCTTCTTACACAGATTAATGAACTTGCAGATCATGGCTTATCATGGCTTCCCTAATTCTACTTACAAACAGGTGAGTCTTGGAGTTGTGTTTGATTTAAACAAACATCCCAAATTCACACAAACAAACATACTTATTAGATCAGCCAAAATGGGTTAAAAGTCACTGGAAGCAGATGTTTTGAGAGATTTGTGGTATTTGTTGACTCCAGCAGCATTAAAAATGCAATCTTTTTTCATGATGGATTATATGGCTTGTCTAGTTCTTATGATTCTGTGGTCTTGGCCTGTTTTCTGAATGTATGAGCTATTGATGCTATAATTTAAACTCTAACTGCAGGATGTTGTAAGCTTTATACAGTGAATACTTGTATAGCTTGTAAAATCTGTTCAGTTTTAAATAAATATAGAGAGGGGATAAATACCTGCAGCTTTTTTGGAATCCTTGAGCAGAACTGGTGATTCTTTTTTTTCAACAGATGATAAACTCACTGAAAATGCTATTTGAATTTGTATCAACTTTATTATGTAGTTTTCCTGGACATGGGACGAGAGGGTCCCCCCCCCCCTCACCCCATAGGCTAGATTCACAAAACTGCCAGTTAGAGGTAATCCTTGAGTTCCTATTTCTGTCTTACTCTAGAGCCCAGTGCTAACCACATTCATCCAGGATGAGAAAAGCATAAGTTTTGTTCCCTCCTCTGCCAAATTGAAAATGTTATTAGTCATACAGTATTCCTCTGCATCTCTCCAGACCTAGGCCTTCTGTGTATGTATATGATATAAAAGTGTGTCTGCTTCACAGTGAGGAACAGCCAACATACTCTTTTTGTTTTAACACCAAACTGAAACCTAAAACCAGTAGGTTGGTTAGCTACTCCTGAGATTTTTCCAGTTTTGGCTCATGTCTGCCAATAGCAATAATAGGATGTTGTAATTCTTACATTTTATTACCTACACTAAGATCATGCTTGGAGGTTTTTCATATTTCTTTACTTCTCTTATTAAAATGTTTTACCTGGAAGTGTAGAATAAAAAAAAGATGTAGAATAAGAAATTTTTATTTAAAAATAGTAGTTCCACCAAATTGCAGACAACATCAGAAAGGAGACAGAAATAGGAGTTGTGAGGTTACATGTGTTAACTGGCATAATCAAATACATCTCTGACAGAGATGCCTCCCTATCTAGCTTTCCATAAACAAACAGTGGCAGGATTTTTAAATTGTGTGTTTTAATTACTTGCTCTATCATCTCTATCCCATGGCAGAGTATTTATTGTTCTCAGGCTCTTTAATCCTACTGAACTCAAGAACAGAGTCCAGGACTTCCATTGACTTCAGTGATATTTCTCTAGCTTCTATCAGAACTGGAAAAAGTATATTAGATGAGGTAGAATACTTAGTTGGAAGGCTCATAGGGTATGTCTACACAAGAACCTTTACTACACATTAGACTAAAGCATCAGTGTCTACATATGTGCAGTAATTACTGTACAGTAGATTATTTTAATGCACCGTTATCTACAGGTACTAGAAAATGGTGCATTAAACTAATGTGTTGAAGCACACATGTAGTTGCTGACTGGAAGCAAATTGTTCCTGGTCAGCCTAGACAGCAAGAGGCCACAGGGGGCAGGGAGAGCTGTCTTGGCTTAGTTGGACACTGTTTGCTAGCTGGGCAGGGAAACCTGTCCCAGCTCAGCGGGATGCTGCCTGCCAGCCATGTGGAGATCGGACCCATCCCAATCTCTATGGAGGAGGGAGAGCTGTCCCTGCTGCCAGGACAGATCTCACCTGCCTCATGAAGATTAGAACCAGGTCCCTGTCCCCTGCCAGCCCAGGGCTGGCACCCAAGGGAGTCTGGAGTTCCCCCCAGTTGAGTTGCTGCAGGGGGGCAGAGCAGGGCAGGAGCAGCCCTAGACTGAACTACTCCCATCGGGAGCAAATTGTCTCCAAACCAGAGCAAGTTCAGACGTGCGCAGGGGCAGTTTAATGCACCTGATTTTTTTGCACAGAAGATGCAGACACCTTAATTGCACGTGTGGATGTGCCTATAGTTTCTATTCTGACTTTACATTTTCAGTATGGTCTTCTTGTCCATGTTTTGCAGGCCCAACATTTCTTAGTCCTGGCATGTGTTTCCAGTCTAGTAGTCTTCCACATCCTCCTCACTGGTCTTGATCATTCAGTTTTCTTTCTCACAATCTTACATACTTTAATTTATATTATAGAATATCCTTCCTGTCTCTTCCTATCAAGCTGCTACCCTCTCATTTGCATATTTGACAAAAACTGGCATTGTCACCTACAAGAATTGAGTTTTAAATTAAATAAAATGGCAACAGAACCATTAAGGCTTGTATGTTTGAACCGCTCACATGACCATCTTACTGGAATAGGTGTCCTGCTTCACATTTCCCAGCTTTTTTACTTCCCTCCCAGCCATGTGTTGTCCTATCCGAAATCTAGAACATTAATCACTTCCAGGCAAGGATCTATCTTGCTTCTTCAAGAAAACAAAACAGTGTAAAAATCCTTCAAATAAGAGTTTAATTTCATCTTACTTTGAACCAGATTCAATATAAGAGAAATTCAAGATGAAGTTTCTATGGCTATTTAAAGTGAATTGTGCCTCCATTAGAATTGGGGACAATCAAAATGGGAAAGAATTTTAATGGAATAAATATTGGCTCCTTGTAATAGTCCCTCCTGAGACAAATCCATATAAATCTCCTTGATAATCTCATAAGATAAAAGAAAAATATTATTCAGAGACATCTGCTCATTACTTCCCATCCACTTTCTATAAGCTACATCTCCACTGTGTCTTTATTTGTTACTTAAACTGCCTACATTTTATCAATCTTTTACTTTTGATACTTCTGATTACATCTAGTATGAACTTTGCAAAATCAATACTAGTAGGTTAGTTTGCTATTGTAATATTAAATGACTGACATAGCACAAGTGATAAATGTTTTGGCCCATATAACAAGCACCATTTATTCTAACGTCATAGGAACTCAGCCTGAAGATGATAAACGGATGCATGAGAATACAGGATTATTCATGCACTTGACAGGTTCTCTAGCAGCCATGCCATAGAATTATATTAATGTTTAATATGTGTAAATGTGGCATTTCTTTTATGGGCATTACTGCCATTTCATGTTTCAGCACGTTACCATTTTAATTATGTTCGCTGTCCAGTGTCTCAGGGAATGAGTT
The DNA here is from genome assembly GCF_000455745.1 of Alligator sinensis. Lineage (NCBI taxonomy): Eukaryota > Metazoa > Chordata > Crocodylia > Alligatoridae > Alligator > Alligator sinensis. The sequence goes on from NW_005843175.1 coordinate 104,485, forward strand.
TTGAGGGAGCAGGTGAATATTTTTAAGCAAGTCATTGGAGGAAGTATTGGCCATAATGGGGAAAAAAGAAACATGAAGCTTTAATATTTGCTAGCAGAAATTGATGCATGTTGTGAATATATTTGCTAAACAACAGGATATACAGTAACATTCAAAGGCTTGCCCCATAAATATAAAGTAGATATATTTTTCTATTTGTTCACTCTAAAGAGAGAGTGTTTCTCTTCCAGGCTAAAATCTCCAGCTTGTAAATTTTATTAAGTCTTTTTAAAACTATTGTGAAACTTTTTCAGATGAGAGCAAAGGTCAGCAAATGCCAGTTCTCTTTAGTTCCTATCTTACATGCAGTAGCATTTACTGGATGTCCTGTGTGCCTGGTTTTGCTAGTCGATTATTTTGAGTCCTTTTGGTGAGGCATCCTCAATATTATCCCCTTTCAGGAGCTATTTGCTTTCATTTTTTAATCTAGTTATTGTTAATTGATACCTAATTATAGGGAGGATTGTATATTTAAAAATTATTTGGCAGCCTACATAATAAGAGGCAGGACATTACCAATTCATATCTATTTAGAAGTTAGTTAAACACCACTTAACCCTATCTAAAATCATCCCCATTATGTTGCATTTGTGCTAATAATGTCCTGTTTTAAAAGTGGTTATTGTCATTCAGCATCATTAGCTGAATCAGTTTCCTGGGAGAGATCTCAATAAAGTAACTCAATTCAGCATGTACCAATTAAACAGAGTATTCTGTAACTTACACTTACGTACCACTTCTCATCCTGAGGCACATTACAATTACATGTGTGTGTAGAACTATTGGCCTACAGCTGCCTTGCTGGTAGAGGGCAGCTGCTACCTGCTACATAACACTGCAGATTACTAGGAATAGGGACAGGGGTAGGGAGGGGCGGGAAGTTCAGACAGTAACATTGGAACGAATGTGCTCTAATAACATGCACCAGTTTCTTTATCCATTCGGTGAAGTCACATCTTTTAAGATTTTATGTATTTGCCTGCAAACCCCTGAGAAGTTTTCCTTGAAAGGTGACCCTAAGCAGAGGCCTAGACAGAGTAAATAATTTCCCCATGATTAACGTGAGTGTCTCCTGTAAATCAAAGGAATCGATTCTTCCCCTCTATTCAGCATGGATGAGGCCTCACCTTGAGTACTGCGTCCCGTTCTGGGCCCCTCACTTCAAAAGGGATGGTGACAGATTAGAAAGAATACAGTAGAAAGCAAACAAAAATAATTAGACCTGTGAAGTATGATTTATGGGAAAAGATTGAAAGAACTAAGGTTAGTTAGACTGAACAAGAGAAGAATGAGCAGGGAACTTGATTACAGTCTGCAAACACCTCAAGGATGATTATAGAGAGGATGGAGATAAGTCTTTTCTACATGGCTGTATGGGACTGGAGTAGGAACAATGGCCTCAAGCTGCAGCAGGGAAATGTAAGTTGGATATTAGGAGGAACTTTCTGTCTTTGAAGGTGGTCGAGCATTGGAACAGGCTACCTAGAGGGGTTGTAGAATCCTCATCCCTGGAAATTTTCAAGTGCAGCTAAGACGGACACTTGGCTGGGATTGTTTACTCAAGGACAATCTTGCGTTGAACAGAGCACTGGACTAGATAACTTCCTGAGGTTCCTGTGAGCTCTGCTTTCCTGTGATCCTAATTAATGTCTAATTCCCCTTTGCTTCCTAGGCAAGTTGCCTAAACACTGAATATGTTTTCCTCCTGTAAATTACATACTCTGTGTGGTTCCCACAATCCAAAGGCACAAACCCAAAGGAAGAGAGGAACTCTGTGCTGCTGGGTATACACCTTTGGACTTTTCTTTGAGAATTGCAAATGCCTATAGTGGCACCATTTGACATGCTAATGCTATATTTAAGAGGCTTTCATCCTGTCAGGTGGCTTTACCAAAAGGTGCCTGAATGGATGCTTTTCTGTTGACAGTCATGACACAATTACTACAAATTTATTAGAGGTGCACCAGTATATCAGTCCGATGTCTGATCAGCACCGATATTAAGAAAAGTTATTATTCAGTGCATCAGAAATCGGCCTCATGTGGCCGATAATTTGGCCAATAAATGGCCCGTGCATGCATGCAGCTGCAGTGCATCACATTGGTAGCAAGGAGCGCAGCCTGGCAGCATGGAGAGCTGTATGCAGCTGATAAGTCTGGTATGGTGGAAGGGGAGGGTGGAGGGAAGGGGCATGGGGAGGCAGACCAAGATCCCTGCAGTGAGGGAGAAGTGGGGCTGGGGCAGGTGCCACCCAGCTAGGGCAGAGCGGGGCATGGGATGGAGTCACAGCTCATCCGAAGGGACCCAGGAGGGAGTGGGGGGAGCAGGTTTGGACCGGGGCTGTGCTCGGGATGGGTAGTGGTGGCACTGGGAGGGAGGGGCTATGGGGGAGTTAAGGTAAACTGGGGCGGGGCTGCAGCCCCACCATAGCCTCCCTCCCAATGCAGCCCCCCCCCCATAGCCCCTTCCCAATGCTGCTGTTGCCCAGCCCAACCCCTCATCAGGAAGAGCCCAGCATAGCCCCGGCCCCAGCTCCAGTTCAGCCCTGCCTGCGCCCCATGCAAACCTGGGGGTACACACCTCCCTCGTGCCCTCCTGGGGTGCATGCAGCAGTAGGAGCCACCTCCCCCATGCCCCCTGGATGAGCCATGGCTCTGACCCAAGGCCTGTCCCACCTTGCCTGGGCAGCTCCAGCCCCAGCCGCAGCCCCACTCCTGCCTCACCGCAGGGGCCTTGATTTGCCCCCCATACCCCTTCCATCCCCACTCCCCTTCTACCACAACAGACTTAACAGCTGCATGCAGCTCTTAAATATTGTATTGGAAATCAGATCAGTATCAGCCAATTTTTAAGGAGGTATATTGGCCATCTCTATTGGCCCCTATAATCTCTGTTGGTACACCCCTAAAATTTATACTATTTCCTGCAAAGTTGATTTACATCTTTAATTTTATTGATATCTAACAGTGAGCAATATTTGAACCACAGAGTAAAAACCTTAAATAGTTGGATGAATTCAAAAGAAAATTTAAAAAATACTTTAGATATGGCCTAAAAAATTATCCAAAGCATATTTTCCCTCTACAAATATGAGACGGAAAAGGGAAGATGTGGTGTAATTTGCATTTCATCTTTTAACTGTAGGCTCATTACCATAGCTGTGTAATATAATTAGCGTTGCTTCAAGATGCTCTTGCCCTTTGCAGAAGTGTTAACAGCTTTCAGTTTTCTGTGGAAGCCTCGATATCTTTGTTGTCATGAATGTAATTCTTTTGAGTAGTAAGTTCCAGAAGCCACTGTTCAAGCTTTAGAACTTTTTGTTTTCAATTGAAAAAGCTATTTATCCATTGCTTGCTATCAAACAGAATACTTAAATTAAAAATGAAGTGCATAGCCTAGAAAGAATCTGTGGAAGGCGAGCATCGAGAGAAGAATTTGAAGATAACGTAGACATGTGCTGTGGTAGCAATTCATAAACTAGGAATGTGTATGTGTCCGGTAATCTTGGGTACTTCTGTTTTAGATATCCAGCTTTAGAAATCTAGAATGTGGTTTTTCACTTGTACTGAATAAACACCACAGCTCCAAATGTGTTTTAGAATGGTATCGCTCAGCATTTCTGAAAACCATACCTTGTTGCTCAAATTGGGTGCCAATAAAACCTAGGTAAAATGAAAAATTAATGGGTGCTTAAACACTGGCTATAAAATTATCAACATGTATATGCAATAATAATGGACAAATGCCAGAAACTAGGTGGCATTGCTTCCAAAGACCTGTTAGATCTGCTACTACATGGTTGAAATAAGCACATAATAACTATTCATTGAGTATAACTTAGTATATATAGCCTTTATTCATAGATTGCAAGGCCGAAAGGGACCTTGGAAGATCATCAGGTCCAGCCCCCTGCACCAAGCAGGAAAGATGCTGTCACCCAGGTGATTGTACTGGCCAGCAGCAGGAATTACTGCTAGGGTTCAATACATATCCAAAGGACATATTTATTCTACTCTTTTCATACATCAGAAGTACTTACATCAAGTCTGTATGATTGCCCACATGTGATCCGCTGCATTTGGTGCTGATCGTTGAACTTAATTACAACATTCTTACAAACCATTTGTAGCTATTGTAATAGGTTTGGCTGTACCATTCTACATGCTTTCCTCATCCGTTATACTAGGTTGTACGCATCCTGTCCATCTCAGGGCATTCTTGAATAAATTCCAAATCTTCTGATGCACTTTGCTGCATTCTACAGAATTTTAAGTCTTCATGCTTTTAACTCTTCCTGGTCCTAATCTGCCTTTCAGCCTCCGCTTGGGAGGTTCAAGACAAAACACAGACAAAATTAATCTTTATCTGAAGCTTATTTGAACCTCTACAATGTTGCAGAGAGTACAGAGGGCCACAATTCTTTTGGCTTGGAGTCTCCTTGCTATTAGCAAGCACTCTCTTCATTAGTTTTTTTTTTGATTACCGGGTATTCCTTAAGGGCACACATGATAATGATAGTCGTGCTTTCTTCCATGCCACATGTATGTGGCAGAAGGAAGTGCAATTGTGGGACCATGCATCAGAACCCATTATCCTTTATTGCTGGATCCCAGGCTCTCCCTGCACCAGCACATAGCAAGCTGATATGGACTCCCAGCTGCGGGGGCATCTTGGGCATCCCCACGGCTGGGAGTCCCAATCAGCTGATGGGGCTCCCAGCAACAAGGGCACCCCTAGCCACATGTTCAGTTAATAGCATGATAGGAGCAAGCCACAAAGTTATTCCACATTTTTTGTGGAATAATTTTGTAGCTTATTCCTTCTTTCATTATGCCATTAATTTATTGAATGCGTGGACATGTCACAACTTACATGTAACATAAGTGTACTGGCCTTAGGCCAGTAGTGGCCAGCTGCTTAGAAGGCATGTCGCAAGTTAAGCCCTTCTTCCTCCCTCAGTGCTGCTCTGATCCTTTCCCCACAGAGGTGCTCTAGCTAGAGTTTGCCCTTTGGATGCTGGAACTGAGACAGAGGAGTTTGAGCCTCCAGCTGCAGTTATACAGCTTACACTGCTGCTGGAGAGGCCTCACTGCCAGCGGTCAGGTTAACCCTTCCCTGAGCCTGCAACCACCATAGTTTTATATGTGGAGTAAGGATCCAAAGCCCTGAATTTCATAGAGACTCTAGGATTGCACATAAGGTTTAACCTGGCTCTTGGCAGTGATACCCCGATGCCACCTCTTACAGCGGCATCCTGCCGTCTACCTGCTTCATGAAGTCCTCCACTCTGTGCCTCCATTCCAATGCCTCCTTTCACTGAGTACCTGAGACTCTAGGGCCACACACAGCGGCTACCTGTGCCACTTTTGGTACGCACACCAGTGGTTGGCCACTCCTGCCTTAGGTAGAGGAGAGTACTTGCAGAAAACAAGAGCTTTAAGTAAACAAAATAGCTGCATAAATTATGACATTTTTGGATAAAAGACCGGATGCTGTTGTGACCATGGTTATCTGCTTCCTTTAGTCTGGCAAAAATGGATTAAGGTTTGGAATGAGGGTACCATACTTGACATGCTTCTTTGCATTATATATGTATTTAACAGAATCTGTTCACAGATCACATACAGGTGGAAAAAGAAAATATCAACAAATTATTAATTGATTTTTTTTTTTATTTGGTTCTTGTTTTCCCCACAAGATTTTTATTTCCAGTTTTTACTGACTTATTTGCAAAGTGAGAAGTGATGTGTCACCACACAATTGTATCGCATGCACTACCTTGGAGAACACGCTATCAAACAGATTCATAGAGGCACATAAAAATACATATGATTTGAGAATTTTAATATGAAAAATCTCTCTTTTAACTCTAATGTTTGAGTTCATATAGTCCAAGGGAAATGTTGACATGTGTTTTTAAGGTATGCATCACAACTGTTCTATAAATTTCTGTTTTCCTTGCTTGACAGTAAGAATTGGAATTTGGGTACAGATCTCCCTCCTAAGGAAGATGCCAGCAGAATTGAAAAACATTAAGGGGATGTACAGACATTCATTACTAGTGCTGTACATCTTTGGGAAATTTGCAGTGCAGAAATCTCCTTGAGAAAGAGAGTGTACAGGGTCTAAGGAAAGCCTGGGGAGCATTTTACTGCCACTCCACTTTACAGGACTGGAATCTACTCTGGCCTGGGCAAGACATAAGAAGAATTTCTATGTTGCTTGGATCCTCACAGTGCTGGGAGGAATCAAGCAGCAGGAAAGCCTACAGGCACTGGGGCCAGTTTGGTACGTGCCCCATGTGGCATCCCAGTAGACGGACCCATACACCAGAGCCAGTGCACAGGTGTGGGAACCTCGTGCAGCATGTGCCCCATGCTGGCTCTGGACATCCACATCAAAAGCATTATAAACAGCCTACAATTGTATTATACAAGGAATGTTACTTCCTTAATTGTGCCATCTTTTTGGAATAAGAGATATATGCTTTCTGTAGTCTATAAGCATAGAAGTGGGAGTCACAGATTTCCAATATCAGTCCTTGCAGCATATTCTCTCTGTTTTTGAGAAGTCACTTAACCCTTAGTTAAGTCCCTTAGCTTTAGTGTAAGATAAAGAGAATGTGTCTTTCCCACATGCCTCATTCTTTATTACTCAAATAGGCTAAAATGCTCCTTTATGTCTCTACAGAACTTACTTTTCACACTTTGAAGGTTAATTTAGCTTGGGGCAGAATTTACAATGGTAGATTGCTTTACATTTGACAGCATGTGGATATTCTCACCTAAGAAATCCTGCCCTTGACTCTCACATTTGGTATGTTACATGATAGTTTGGTGCTGAACACTCAGCTCCATCTGTGAAGATGGCATGGTGCCCACTCCTAATAAGTGCCGAACAAACATGTTTTTAGATGGAAAAACTTGCACAAGGCTGCAAGTGCCATCTCTGCTATAGAAAGGCCATCTATTGTGACAGGGCTGCCAAACATCCCTATACATTTCATGATACTTGTTGACACTTAGGTGCCAGAAAAAAAAAAAGTACTTGAGCTGCAAAAGAAAAAGCACCTGTACCTGCCCACAAGGCAACACTATATTGTAGGAGTCACCTTGCAGAAAGAAAGTAACAGAAAATTAACATTCAGAGGCTCTCTGGCAATCCCTTGCTATAAAGACATTCCCCTAACATCTATTAACAATCTGAAGAACAGATTGCTAGGCCCAGGTTGCAAAGTTCCTAACTAGTTACCAATTTCTTGGAGAAAAACAAACCCATAAAAATATTTTCTCTCCCTTCCTCACAATTATTGATATAAAAACAAGACAATATTGCACATCTGAGCCAGGACAAATATATTGTCTTATTAATGAAAATGGCTAAATGAAAAATTTTAGGAAAATATCTAAAAACAATCATGTTCCTTTTCAGATTTCCCCTCAGTGCTAAATTCTGATGGTATGCCTTATAACCACTCAATAGTTGCTGTGTGACCAAATTAATATTAATCACCTTGTGCTTCCTCATCTATCTGTATTCATCAGCCATGTGCTGCCTTATCTTTATAAAGTAAACCTTCATTCAGGGACCATCTTTTTGTTGTGTGTGCAACACCTAGTACAAAGAGACAAAGGCCTCTTGACACTTTTGCAATATAAGTAATTAGTATTGCCACTTTACTGCATGTTATATTTATCCTCCTATCCTGGTTTCCTGTTTTGTTCTTTTTTTCTGTATCCTGTATATTTTAACATCTTCGCTGCTCACCAGTTGTCCTTCCCTCCAACATATTTTTCCTTAATATAAATGCCTGCAGAAAGATATACCTATGTTATTTCCATACCTCCTTCACATTAGTTTTTGGGCCCTTTAAAGCAGTCTTGGCTGTTTACTGGCTTTGTACATTTATAGCTACTATTACAGTATAACTATTCTTGATAATAATGAAAGCTTAACTTGATAATAGTGAAAGCTTTGTCAAAGAAAATAAAACTGTTTCCTTAAAGTTCTTTTCTAGAGAAGGGAACATTTCATTAAAAGCACCCACAAGAATTGAGAGGCAGACATCACAACAGCAAAAAGCAGAAATGTTGCCTGCTGTTGTAATATATTCTATATTATTTCCATGCTAGATCAATTGAATTTTGGATTAGTGTATCAAAAGAAGATGGAATGACTGAAAGGATTAATTTTAAAATACCTATGTTTACTGAATCATGAATACAATATATTCACTTTTGGCAGCAGTCAGCTCACCTTGCTATTTCTACCCTGCAGACCAAAGACATGACTGCACTTGTGTAGACATGCCTGTACTAGTTTCAGACTAGCTGAGCATCATGCTATTGCTGCTATGTTGTCATTAGTACAGTACCTTTGTTAGCTAGTATAAGACTAGCTTAAGCTAATATACCTACAGATTGCAATTCCACTATTGGATTGTAGTGAGGACACACTCTCATTTTTCATTGTGTAGATACATTTCCATAGGCCCACAGGAGCTTGAGGGAGAAGGTACTCTGGCATTGTCACTGCTCCTGCTCCTCTCCTGCTCTCCCTCAACTTTTCTTCCTTTTTTGCGTTACTTTCTAATACCTCTCCTGTCCAGCTGCTGACTTGTTAGTATTAATTGGCTGGAGGGAAGCTGTAAGAAAAATCATACTATGATTATCACTGAAAATACCTATATGGGGAAGTGGAGATAAAAACCAGAAGCTCTTGCACCCAAAAGGGAAGTTCTGCTCTGAGCTGTAATAGTATTAAGACGTTTATAGTGTACAGGCTCGAGTGACACTTGAGAAGCGCTGACATTCAATACAGTGAAGTGGTAGGCATTTGCTCTTGGCCAGTACAAATAATTGACTAAGTTGCAATATTTCTAGGAGAACACGTCTCCCCTAGTGTTCCTTATTCATCTTTTGCCATTGGTCTAAATAGACCACTATTAGTGGAGAATATAGCTCAGTACCTTCACACCCTTTGGGAGATTTCTAACCCAGAAAACTGTAATTTGTCATAAATGATTTTAATTGGATTCATGTATCACTGATTTACATCTCTAAATTTAAAGAAACATCTGTGATGTGTTTAGTATTGATAAAGGAATTATTTGTAAAATATTATATAAGGTGTAATTTTTTTAGGCATGTGGATCCAGTCTATAAATTGATGATGCAGTTTAAAAATATATATTCTGTCTTTTGGTTCATAAGATACCTTTGATAGGCGAAATCTCAAGAAACTTTTATTAACAGTATTTTAGAAATATTATGACTGGCCTTTCGAAAATTCTATTTATTGGCATAAAATAGGCTGTATAAAAGAGAAGTGTGTGATTGACAAGCTGCCTTCAAATCTCAGTAGGCTATCTCTTGTCATCTGGAGAACTCTATGAGGAAATTATTTCATAACAATCTCATATCAGGCATCTTAATTAAAATCCAGCCTTGTTTTGGCACAAAAATTAATCTTAAGTAAAATTACACTGAAGAATCCAATCTCGTTTGACTGATCTCTGTATGTACGATTAACAGCATCATTCAAGTCTGTAGGGAGCTTCGTTTGCTCCTCTCACATTTTATTTTGTAAAAAGGTCATTTTGTAGGAGTGGTATGACTCTCGGAATCTTCCGTTCATACAGATAGCATCAAATATTTCCCATAGCATTTGTTTAGTTGAGATGTTATTATATACAATACTTACTTCTTTCTTTTTATATGTTCTGTGTTCTAGCCTTAAGTAAGCTGTTTTTTTAGGAAAAAAGAAATTTATAGTAAATTTTAAACCTATCTCATGCTAATTATTCATGAATTTTCACATTAAATTGCAGTAAAATTAATTCAAGAACAATAGAATTGTAATGCCTTCTAATATACTTCACCTTTCTGACTAAAGAAATATATGTCTGATATGTAAAGTATGAAAATGTTTTATTCTGCATTCCTAGATATTTGTGCCTTGATAACACCACCAAACTGGAAACACACAGCCTATCTTTTTGTAGTTTCAAGGGACTTGTAGAAGCAGCATAAGAGTTGCTCTTATTATCTAGCATGGTGTCTATTTGAATATAAGACTATAATTCAATCAAGTAGCATTTCTGATGTCATAAACTGCATGAGGATAATTTAAACTGTTTATAAACATCAGGGCTAAGTACAGACAGTCAAAGCTTGAGGCTGAATCGACTCAGTCTTTGCAGGTTAGTCTTACCTGCAAAGATGAAATTGAGAAACAACTGGACACACATTTACCTTTGATTCAGGAAATGCAGCCATATATATGAAGTGGCTTAGGCCAGAAGCCAAGGGGGTCTAGAGCATGGCTCTCTGGCACTTCTTCTTCTTGCTGCCCTCAAGGTCTCTGGGATTTGCAGTCCAGCAGCACAGCAGCACGGCTTGGCAGGATTACTCTTCACTTCCTCTTCTTGCTTCCAGGTGCCTCTGGGATTTGTAGTCTACAGTTGCAGCCTGCAGTAACTTTCAGTAAGTTTAGGAGGGCAGGGCAGATCTGTACTGGGGGAAGGGGGGCTTAATCAGGGGAGGGGGGGTTTATCCCCCCCCTTCCCTGTCTGCAGCCCCCAGACAGGGTTTTCCTGGGGGTGGGGAGCAGTCCCTGCCCCCCCAACCCTTGTCTGCTGGAGCAGACAGAAAGCATGCTGGGATGCTGGGGGACACTGATTTAACTAGAATCAGGAAGGGGTCTGGGACAGAAGTTTCATAAACCAGTTTGACCCAAATCAGTTAAGTCTGATACTACATTAAAAAAACTGCCAACTTCTGTACTTTAAATGTTTATGTGTCTTCATTAGACCCTATTAGGGGAGATAGATGGTAAGGTGAAAAAATACCTTAAACCCTCTTCAGTCTCCTTATACTTTATCTATATCTATTGTGGATGAGAAAGCTGTGTGGGACAAACATTTTTGTCTCAAGTCTTGCCAAAAGTATAAGAGCTGGTTCAGAGTCTTCAATATAAATGATCTGTGAAAGATCTATGGAAAATGTTTTAATCCCTTAAGTAAATCTGGAAAAACACAGGGTAAGGTAGAAACAAGTTTTCTCATGCTTCTACTCAAGAAATAGTCCATCTCAACTTTTTTTTTCCTAGATAGTCATTTTACAGAAATGTTAATGGAGTGCTGAAAACCTTAATGTCTAAACTAGAGTTTTCTTGAGAAGTTTCACATTTTGTCATTGATGACTTCCTAGTTGCATAAAATTCATATCATTTGATCTTAATTTTATAGCATAACATTAAATCATTGTGATTTAATTCACTGTTTAGTCTATGGCCCTAGAGATGGACATAAATCCAGGAGGTAAATCCAACTCTCTGAATATAAAAACTCCCTTTGCTCTGGTTGTATCTTTCACTATATGCAGTCTCATTGCATGAAAAGTATCATCTGATTGTAACAGGAGGTGTCTTTTTAGTATATGTATCTGTTGTTTCTACAGCAAGGTGGTTTGACTCTCTATTGAATCTACCTCTAGTAGCAGTATAATGAATATCACCATAATCATAATTTTCATTTTAATTGCATGGTGGCAACCTGTGTTTTCTTGTACCATTATAATCCCAGTACAATAATCTCAGATTAGTATGCCACATCTCTGTATGGTATTTGGTGGAGTTCTTAGTTTTCACCCCAAAACTCTCAAGAAAGACTGAATTAACCTGGACATATGCTTGTCCTTCCAAATCAGGGTTTTTCATTTATGAGACTGTTGGACAGACCCCTCAGGGTTTCTTAAATGTGCATGATTGGAATTAAAGCAGAATTTCACTTACTATTGTTGCTATATTCCTCCATGTTCATTAGTTTTTTCACTATACATATCCTCCTCAAGCTATAAAACACATTTCTTCAGGAGACATTACATTTAAAGTTAATTAGTTTTCTTGCAAATGAATATGTCGATAAAATTGAATTATGATTATAGTTCAGATTATAAAAATGACATCAATTTTAGGGTTTTGGAATATACCCCCATACATGTATTCATGACATGCAAATTTGATTGAGATAGAGATTGCCCGCTCTTTGTATTCTGACAGAATAATATGATGAGATAGGACTGAGATCTCAGTGTCAAGGAAAAAGTAAGAGGCAAGGTCATGTTCAATAAATATATAAATAAAACAATGAATAATGCTGACTGGTGCCAGCTAACCAAGCTGTCTAACTTCTTGCTGCAGCAGCTAGTTTGCCTTTACTTTGTTTAATATCTGTTTAACATATACCTGTGTTTTTTTTATGTTGACCATTTAGAAGGGGGATTAATTTGAGGGTCTGTATCAATGTGGTGGTAATGACAACAAGCTAAGTGATTAACGAGCCATCAACTTGTAGATACAGGTGGTACATCTGATGTTGGAATGGAAGAAGAACAAAAAACACTAAAAAGAACAAAACCCCTTTTGGTGTCATTGTCCTTAACAGATTAGATTAAAGGAGTTTAGCACTGAAGATGAAATAACTGCCTTCAATATAAACATATCCCATTGCACCTACATTAATGGACTAGCCAGGCAGTGAGTTCTTCTTAAAAAAATAATAATTATTATTTCACTGGAATGTTGGGCTTGCCCCAGGGGTAGTATGGCCTAGTGTATAGACCAAGACACTCCAAAACCTGGCACTTCTCAGCTTTTTCACAGACTTGCATGGAACCGTGGCAAAGTAACTTCATCTTTCTGTTCTTCTTTCTACATCCCCTCCACTTTTAAGGCACTTGGGCAAAGACTCTGCCTCGTGTGAATGCGTGTCTGCATGCATGCAATGCTTAACATAACTGGATCCTCTTAGTGCTGTTTTAGTAAGTGTGGTAAACAATAGTGCTGAAACCTAAAGCTGCTGGAAAATGTGTGAGACTGTGTAGTGTGTACAAGGCCAAGACGGACTATGTTTTTAAGCAACCCTATAAAATCAATGCTTGCCTATCACAATGAAAAAATCCTACCACTGATTGTGTACAGTATATTGAGTATTACCTGAAAAAGTCTAACTAGTCATTTTGCAAAGGATAAGGTTCAGTGCTGTAAGAATGCCAGTTTAGAACATTCCAACTCGGGAGAAATGAAAAGTTGGTTTAACCACCATTGTGCCTCAGTGGTGAATCCAGAGTGAATCTGGGCACCCCCAAAGGATATAGGAATTCTCCCCCTTTCCCTCTGTGCTCTGCAATGCCTTCCCTCCACTTGCATACCTCCCTGCCCTGCCCACTGCTACTGTTGTCCCCAGCTGATCCAGAGGCAGGAGGAGCTCCAAAGTCACTCCTGCCCTGCTTCAGCTAGGCTGCATATAGAGACAAACTCAGCTGGGGACAGAGGCAGCAGACTTTGGGGTCTCCCTCCCTGCCTGGTGCCACCAGGTGTACCGAACCAGCCAGAAAGCAAGCTCTTAGGGAGGAGGAACCATCCTCCACTGCTGCAGATGGAGTAGGGCAGTGTGACAGGGAGCCACAATTTTCTGTCAGTTTAAGAGGAGACTGCAGCGGGATGAGCTTTCTGTGAGGAGCTTCAGCAGAGAGCAGACTTACCTTTAAGCAAAGGAGAAACCCCTGTGGGTGACTTGCTCCAGGTACTGGTCTTGTATGCCAATGAGCACCACCCCTCCAGCCAGATTTTAGAAGTCAGTCTGAAGTTCTTCCCATACTCATGAGACTTTTTGTTCTGTTAGATGCATAGATGTTTAGAGCCGCTTTTCATTTCTCTAGATCCATGGTGCTCAAGCTCTGCCCCATTGGCCAAATCTAATGGAGGGACAATGGCAGCATTAATTGCCATGAGCCAGATCTGGCATGGCCTATCTTACCTGCAAACCCATGCTGGATCACACCCATGGATCAGTATTGTCTGTGGGATCTGGCTCGCAGACTGACCCTATGCTACTCATCCAGCTCATGAAGTCAGAAAGTTGAACACCACTGCTTAGACCTTTTACCCACCACAAAAGGGAATGACCAGGTGTTGAGGATACCATCTGTAATGTTTTGTGAATACAAGAGAGATGTGATACATAATGGAAAGTTCATTATGTACATGCCAACCCACCTTTTGTAGATTATTTTTAAGATAGATATTTACAAATCACTGGAAATAGTGACTTACTGAATTGTACCTTGTGTTATTTGCACCTGTACAAAGTTTATCTCCCTTTCCCTTCCAAGTATCATAATCTGAAATCATAATCTTCTCTTCCTTTACATATAATCACTGTCATTCATGATTACATGAAAATTATTTTGTCTTCAGGTAGGGAAAAAGAAAAAGAACCATAAGGCTAGGGACAGAAGTTACACACAAATTGGTTTGAGTGATCAGAAACTGGTTTAAACCTATAACAGAACAGAAGTTCAGTGCACAGAAACCATTTTAAAAATGGCCGAAACTGGTTTAAGATAAACCTGGTTGAATATAGTATCAGACTTAACTGATTTAGGTCAAACCGATTTATGAAACTTCTGTCCCAGACCCCCTCCTGGTTCAAGTTAAATCAGAGTCCCTCAGCATCCCAGCATGCTTTGCAGCCCTGGGCTGGGCTGGGCTGGGCTGTGTGGTCTGTTCCAAAGAGCAGGGCTGGTCCCTTCCCTCTGCTCCCTAGCTAGAGCAGTGAGGTCTGGCTCACTAGCCCCCCTAAGCAAACCTTGGCTGGGGTCTGGGGCCAGGGAGAGAGGATTAAACTCACGTTCCCCCAAATACAAAGCTGCACTGCTCCGCTGGCTTACTTAGTGCTGGCTGCGACTTTGGACTACAAATCCCAGAAGCACCTGGAAGCAGGAAGAGGAAGTGATGAACAACCCTGCAGAGTCCTGCTTCTGTGATTGTAGACTGCAAATCCCAGAGACCTCAGAGGCAGGGGGAAGAGGAAGTGAACATACAGGCCATGCTGGCTACATGCCAGAGAGCCATGCTCTAGTACCCCCTGGCTTCTGAGTACCCCCTGGCTTCTGGCTTGAGCCACTGGAGTCATATCGCTGCATTTCCTGAATCAAAAGTCCGTGCCTGTTTATTTGCTTAGACTAACCTACAAAGACTGAATCAATTCAGCCTCGGGCTTTTGACTCTCTACTTTTAAGAATTTAGTGGTTCATAAGAAGAAGATTTTGATTTCATTAAAAAAATCTTTGTTTTTTTTTCTCTCTCGTTTTTGTGAAAGAAAAAAAATATATATATATATATATATATATTGTTGCACTACTTGTTTGTGGGGTGGGGAAAGGGGTCCAATGAAGGTACTAAAGTCCTTACCAAAGGCACCAGTTAAGATCAAGGAAGAGAAATCCAACAAACATAAGAGATCAGCAGAATAAGTTCTAAATGTAGTTTTTTTCAAACTTTTCTATGAAGCATCAGCAGTCTTTTAAGTGCAGTGACACAGAGTCCTCCCATACTTTGAGTATTACCTGTGAGTTATTACTTAAATAATGTCCTTTTCCCTTAAATAACTTCAGCATGCAATTCTGCCTTGAGTTGGAGAGATTTTGAATATGCTGAGAGAGACTTCCATTATGAAAGGAAGTTGCATTTTACAAGCTTTCCCATCAGAATAGTTCTGTAGATTATATGCTTGACAGTAAAAGTCATCAGCAACAAGACTTTTCATATATTTTGTTGGGGTTTTTTTAAGTCAAAAGTCAATTTCCTTCATAAGAACATAAAATACAAAAGTTGATAGCATCATCAAACCTTTGGTTCCAAGTTGTAATATTTGAGGTTCAATAAAAAAATATTCCTGCAGGGCACAACAGATCAGTGCACTTGAAAACATTATAGACCCTGCCAGTCTATACTTTTTGTATGCTTACATACTGCAAAACTTGTGATTTTTTTTTTCGTAAAAGAAAAATATATGTGAGAGCCTTTTATCTCACCAGTGGTTTGAAAAGGAACTTAAAATTACATATATGATTAGGAATGCACTGATTAAGCTTTTTAAAAGTATACCTGCAATGTTTTTATAGTGTCTAATATATCAGATTTAATCAAGAAGTTTATTTGTGCTGCTATTTCTTGTTTTTAAAAGCTGAACAGTTGAGTATTTACAGTATTTTTCCAAAGGAATTCTGCTTTTAATTTGCTCAAACATTCAAAGCCATGTTTTATTTCTGACATCAGTGTTGCATTTTAATACACGCATTGCCTCTTTGCCAGATGGTAGCAGATGTCTGAGGTCTTGCAGGTCAGCTTTCGAATGAAGAACTAATTAGTTGTACAGAATCTGAGTAGATTCTAAATATAATTGTCATCTTCATTTTCAGTCTAGTACAGAGGTGGTTAAAGAGCCTGCAGAGCAACTACTTCTTAGGCATGTTCAACCAGCACCTAACCCTGGTTCCCAGAGAGAACAATTCTCCTTTAGGAATTAACTCTGGAGACCAGCGGCTTATATTGTTTCCTCTGCCTCTGTAAAGAACCTCACATAAGGAAATTTAACAGCACCTTTAACACCTTCCTAAGCTCATACTTTTGCTCTTACTAAGAAAAAGAACTTATAAGCGAGCATGTACATAAATTACTTTGTCACACTATGTAGTATGCCCTTATAACAGTAGCAAAAGCAAGTTGTTTATAATGCTACAAAGAGGACAGACCTGCCACAAAATGGTGCCACCTGTAAGCTGTAAATAATTGCATGTAGCAGTCTCTTTATCCCCCAGAATCTAAGAGAACTCTGCTCTCCTTCCCTACCTGCAACAGGAAAGGAGAGTGGCTGGATCCCTGACATCCCACAGTGAGCAGCTCTGCTCCCTATCATGGCTGTTACAGACCCAGTGCTGCTCTGCTTAACCAGGGTGGCAGCAACAGCTTGTGGGCAGCAGAGACTGATGGTCATCTCACCTGGTGCCACTAGCAGCCCATCAACTGTTGCATGGTGGCAAATCTGGAAGGGGAGCCTATCTAATCACCAGCTGCTACTGTGCAAGGTTTGCAGGCACTGCAGGGGTTGATGCCAGCTGGAGGCAGCTGCATCACAGACTGACTCACTGACAGGCTTCACTGGGGTAGGGTGGAGAAGACTAGCTCCCTATTGCCCCTTAGCTGGAGAGTGCAAATATGTAGTGCTCCAGCCAGTGGGCTGTACATGTGTGTGCACACCCTGAAGCACTTTTTTTTTTCTTTTCTGGTGCTACAAATTGCCTCTAGCACTAAAAGTGTACCTGTGCACATACCCAAAGCGTAACAGCACCACCTTGTGATTCCTACTGTTTGCAGTATTAGTAGAAGTCATCTTTTATATTCTCTGAAATAGTTTAAAATACGTTTGTTTCAAATGCAAAAGTCAAAAGCTAATTTAACAACAACACACTAAGACTTTAGGTAAAGTTGGTGCCAAATATAACTTTCAAATTCTAAATATGTTAATAAGAGCTTTGTGCTTATTGTCAGACAGAGTTCTTTAGGTAAATGTGATATCTTTTATTAGACCAACTAAATAGTTGGAAAATTGTTCTTTGCAAGCTTTCAGGCACAAACACCCTTCTTCAGGCAATAAGGAGAAAGAAGGGTACTTGTGCCTGCAAGCTTGCAAAGAACAATTTTTCCAACTATTTAGTTGATCTAATAAAAGATATCACATCTATCCAAAGAACCTTGTCTGCCTATGTCCTTAGACCAACACAGCTACAACCAATAACCCTGGCGTTCACTGTGATATCTGTTCCATGAGGATTATGTTGATAAGAACATTTTATCACAATCTTGACTCTCTTCACGAAACTTGTTTTTTTGATGGAGATGGACCACAGCAAAAGAAGATATCAGAAGTTAAGGCATAACTTGCAGGGGAGAAGCAAGTGGCAATGGCCCCACCCAGGCACTGACTTGTGGGGGTGGGTGGAAGAGGAAGTGGGAAGCAGTTGCTGCTGGCAGCCACACACTTGCAAACATGATTCGTGAGTCTCCACTTCTGCTTTTCCCCAGGTGCATGGCCTTATCCCTACACTGTTGTGAGTATCCAATAATAATTGTAACCCAGCATTACTATTTCTTGTGAATTCTTTAAAGAGTTTTAATCTCCTTAAAAATATGCTTATTATATCAATATAATATTTTTGTCAAGCATATTAGAAGATCAATATTTCCCATGCAAACATTTATTAAAGAAATACAATTCCAAAACTAGGCAGACAATAATTAAGAAAATATTGCTACACTTGACATTTCAATACTGAATAGATAGAAGGAATCAGCTTTCTCTTGTTGGGCTCAGGTATTACTATCCTTTGCTATATTCAACAGTCTTGTCTTTGTTGATTAATTCAAATGAATAAATGGAAACTTGAACAAATATTTTCCATTTCCTTCTCCATGCAGTAAGTGATAGATTTGAATGAAGAGGATATATTTTATTTTGTTCCTGGCAAAATTATTTCTTTTCCTCTTTAAATGGAAGCTTATTTTATTCCCGGTTAGCTCCATGAAAGAACTAGAAGCAAGAATTCATTCCGACCATCGATATCTACTTGCATGGCCTAAGCTTCTAATTAGTTTAGCAAAAGGTCCAAAGTATATAATAAGCTTTTAGTATCAATAAGTCTTTTGGAGTTTTACAGACGAATTCCTGCCTTTGTCTTAAAACCTTGTTTTTTAAATAAAACATGATATGGTATTTGTTTTTATAATGAAATTTTCCTCAGAGAACAGTGCTTTTAAATTAAGGATGGGAAATGTTTTGTAAAACTCAAAGGCCCTGTTGGACTTTGTGCTTAACTGGTTAATCACATCTTTAGTAGTGACCTGGCCACACATTCATTCAATTAATGGTGTGATAAAACAGGGAATAAGCCACAAAGGTATTATACAATATGTGTAATAACTTTGTGGCCGCTTCCCATCACACCTTAAATTTGAATGTTTGGCCAGCTCTTGCAGCCTCAGAACCACACCAGAGCATTTCAAGACTCTGGTTGCTCCCCAAGGCTGATTATACATTTATATAATTGATCGGGGTCCCCAGCTGGGGGAGCATATTGGACCCCTTGGTTTCAAAGTGTTCCTATGGCTGACAGCCCCAGCCAGCTGACAAGGGCTCCCAGGTGTGGAAACTCATCAGCATTAGGGGCTCCCCTATGTCCCCTGGTTGGGAGCCCACATCAGCTGACCAGGGCTCCCAGCCACAGGATCACATGAGAGCCAAGTTTGTTATTTACTGGTGCATGATCATGATCCTGGGCTCCCTTTGCACCAGCAGTATGGTACAATTGGGATCTGATCCCTGATCCCACAATCACGCCTCCTGTCATGTATGTATGGCATGGTAGGAAGTGCAGTTGTTGGGATTGCACACCTAATCCCATCATGCCTTTAATTTAATATCTGTCAGCTGTCAAAACCTGTTTCCTGGGCTTGGAAGCTGCTGTCTGCCTTAGGCAGAAAGCCCTGGTGCTGCATAGAGGAGGGGCTGCCCATATCAGGGCATTTACTTGCAAATCACATTTTTTGTGAAAATCGCAAAATTAAGTGATTTTCATGAAAAATGTGATTATAGTGATTTGCAATCAAAATCACTTAATTTTGTGATTTTCATGAAAAATGTGAAATTGCTATTTAAACCAGGCCATAGTCTTCAGCAGAAATAGTTCTGTGCTTTAAATTAAGCATATGCAAGTTGCTGAAACAGAGTTGTATATGCAAGCTAGTTATTTGTATGAGACGGTTGCCGCTCTGAGTGAAAACATCTACAGAGATTTCTGTATCTAGAAAATTGGATAT
Organism: Alligator sinensis; assembly: GCF_000455745.1. Taxonomy (NCBI): domain Eukaryota; kingdom Metazoa; phylum Chordata; order Crocodylia; family Alligatoridae; genus Alligator; species Alligator sinensis. The sequence goes on from NW_005843175.1 coordinate 124,243, forward strand.
CTGTTTCATATCTAATGCTGAACCTGCATACTTGGGTGTTGCAGTATTTAATATTGCATTACCTAAGTTTTAGATGTCCTGCCACCCAGTGCATGATTCAGAGCTATGTAGAGATTCCTAACCCAGGTCTAAACAACTTGGATACTGAAAATGATTATAGTCACATAAGCCTGGGTATAATGTCATGCTAATATACCTACCTTCTTAGTGGGGTTAATTAGCCCAAGCAGAACGCCGTGCTAAAGAACTATATTACTTCCAGTTCTGTACTAAATCACTTGGGTACACCCCTAATGGCCCAATTACGTACCTGAGAATGAGATTTTAAAATCCAGTACACTGGGCATGAGCTATCTAAACCAGTGTTTCTCAGCCTGTGGGTCACGACCCAAAAGTGGGTTGCAAGAACATTCTAAAGGGTCGCAGGGAGGTCCTAAGGAATTGCGCAGTTTCCCCGTGCAGACTGCAGGACTGGCAGCCTGCATGGAGCTGGCAGTGTTGTGAGAGCAGCCCCAGGAGCCAGACAGGGAGGGAGGGAGTGGGCTGGATGCAGCACCCAGAGGTGGTGCAAAGAAAAGAGAGCAGGAAAGAGAGAGACTGGGTGGGTTAGGGCCAGGGGATTGTGGATCGTGGGCCATGACAAGCTGATAATTATGCTAATGGGTCACGGTGTGAAAAAGGTTGAGAATCACTGATAATTATATGGTAAGACATAATGATGGAAGGATCCCTTTGCAGGAAGAAAGGGGCCTAACTTGGGTATTTGGGAACCCTCTTCCCAGCTATGATCCTCTCCTGCAGTTAGGGTGCAAGGGTATGTCATTTCTTTCTCAAGTGCCTATGCTCTTTTATCCAAGAGCCATGTGGTAATAGCATTCAAATCTCTCTGTCTCTCTTTCTGTGTGCCTGTCTATTTAAATATACCATGGAGTGCAGAAAACCTGTAACAAAAGAGCCCCGTCAGAGAGCACCTTGATAGCCATTGGTTATGGCCTTCCACTGAGACATGAGTTTAAGCTTCCTCAGACAGAGGAGGGAATTTGAACCTGAGTCTCCCACATCCTAGGAGCATACATTAACTTACTGTGTTATTGAGCAAAAGAGAGGCACAACCGAGGCTTCTCCCAATCATATTTTTGGCTTAAATTGATATAAGAAGTATAATCTCAGTGAGATACCTTCCTTGTACATGCCAATTAAGGGAAGTGGGAGACTGTTTAGTTGGTGAATCTTGCTGAGTTTAGGCATGAGAAATTGCTGAACAGTTCAGAACAGTAAAGATTGAAGCAGTTCTGCCAGTAGCAGACATTTAGGTGGGCAGAGGACTTGTGTTCTTAGGGAAATTAGGTACCTCCAGCATTGGGCAACAGCTGAGCAGGGGTTTTGAAGCTCTAAATTCTGGAGTTAGGTGTCTTAATTGCTGCATTCGCTTCCTATGGCCCTTTGTAGATCTTGCCCCCAATTTGTGTATTTCCAATGAAGCCAGTAGAAACTGGAAGTCAGATTTTTATGTTTAATGTCACTATTATATGTTTAAAAAAGAATCAGTATTGTTTAGTCTGAAATTTCCTCCACATTCTACTTTTGGTGGTATATCTTTATCTTATTTATCACATTTTGTGCCTGGACAGGTGAATCAAATAAACATTCTATTAAGGAAGTGAGTACAGTGAACAAAGAAACGGGGTGATATTTTACCTGTATGGCTGAGTCCTATGATTATCAAATATAAAACAATTTATTCTATTGTGTTAATTATTGATAAGCAAGCATCTGTGCATTTTTCATCAGTGCCACAGAAAAGCACAGAGTCAATATTATGGCTTAATACTTTAAAGTGGGAGATAATATTATGGCCTTGATAGCATTCACAGTTATATAAGCCAAGGTAATGTAAAAGGTAAATCAAAACGACTACTATAAGGCCTAACATGTTCCTGGCAGAGGTCAGAAAATATTTGTCCCCCCGCCCCATGTACAGCATTGCACAAGTGTCTAGAATGCAGTATGAATTTTTAAAATTCCTCTTGAAAATGAGGTTTTATTGGACAATGCTGGAAGCAAGGTAGAGGGCAAGGCAGAACAGTGGCCTTAGCTGGTATGATAAATATAGTGTCATGTAGCAGTACTGTAACTCATGTTCTGGAAGAGGTAATGGATTTCTCAGGAGCAAGAGAAATGTTAATAATTTTATATTTAAAATAGGCTTGATATCTGATCAGCTTTAAAATTCACCCCATTAAGACATATCCCAAGTGCCGTGAACTACTTTTATAAATATCTTTTTAAATTTCAAGAGGTTGATGTTTTTATAGCCCCTCAGATTTTTTCAGTATATTCCCCCAAAGCATAAGGAGAATTTCTAAAGCAGTTAAATTTAGAGAATAATATTTATTCTAAACAAGTTGGTTGACCAGACTTCTTATTTCATTAGGTTTTTTTTCTCTTCCCCCAACTTTGTCAAATTATTTTATTTATATTATAATAGTTTTATGTAAGTTTTCATATTGACCACTAATGCATCTTACCTATCAACATCAAATAAGGGTTTCTGCCCTTATTTGATGTTGAAAAAGAAAAAACAGGAAATTTAAAAAATTGAAAAAGTTTAAATATTTCATTTTGACACTTTAAAACCAGACATTCTGAGTTGTTTAAAATTTCATAAAAAACTAAAAATCTTAATTACATTTTTATTTTGAATGTATGTATATTTGTTCCACTCAAAATTAAAATTGGAGGGGGGGGGGTTGCTTTGACAAAGGAAAACTGAAGAAATTGCACTTTAATTAGTTGTTTTAAACCACAGTTTAAACCAAAATTCTTCCCAATTTTTTATTCCATCCTACAGAATTGGGAAATCAGTTAGTTGCATAGATCTGACTTTGTTCCCTTTTGTCTGTTGGATTTCATGCCTACAATTCATCAAATGAAGTTGTTAGATTAGTTCTCCAAAGAAAACATCCAGCTCAAGTAAAACTTACACTTGCTTTAGTTTTAGTTGAATGTTTTTGGCAAAAATTTCAGTTGTTCTGCCTGAAGCCATGTAATTAAATAACTCTTTGGACAGTATGGAGTTTGGCTTTATAAAGCCTTTCCAAACTCTGTATTATTCCATTGAAAGATGAAATGTAAATATATACCTAATGACTTAAAAGGCTGTACTGGTCATTTTTAAGGGAGAGAGTCAACTTCAAAGTCCACTGCATTGATGTTAAATGCATAGGGCTTTTACCTTGTAACACACATCTTATCAAGACTTGGCAGGATCCTGGGAATCATTTGAGAGAGAAGCTTCAGGCAAGTGTATCATAATGCATTACTTAAACATACATCATTTAGGATATGATGGCCTCTGTTACTAGAGAACCATTGGATTCAAAATCTGCTATTCACTTACCTTATCAAAACTGAAAAGGTAAAAGCCTCTCTACCATTTTGCATTTCAGGTAATATTCAAAAATGTATCTGAGAATGGCTTTTAGACAGCAAAGAGATTTAATGAAGAGGTAGGCAGATAAGATAAATTAAAATGAGCTTCAAAGTGGGAACAAACATTATAGCAGAATCTGTATCTGCTAAGCACATACCATTCTCATAACCATGTGTTTCTGTACACATACATATACATCTATGAATAGAAGCAATCAATCATTCTCATCTCTAAATTTAGTGTTTGAGCATCTAAATAAAGCAATATGAAAAAAAAAATTGTCGTGGAACCCATATTTTTTTCTGTAAGAGTTTATCCAAGCCCTATTGTGGGTTCTCCCTTAGCACTCAAGATAGAAGGCAAATTGCTAATGTATTTGAGGAATACTGAATAAAACCATCCACTGAATGTATTTCGCCCGTCTCAAGCAACTAGCCAATGGGCTCACAAACAGCTTTGTTGAAAAGGTTTGTTGTACAACTTTGTATTGTTATAGTTTCTTCATACAAGTTTAAACACTGTGGCCTGAGACTTTATTTTTCAGGCTCCTGTAGCTGAATTAGTGTAGATAATGGGTAAGTAAAGGCATTTAAAAAGCCCATGGTGAAATCAATCTAGGTTATGCAGTTTTCTGTAAATCATGTAAATTAGATCAGTAGTGAACAGAACATATCTTTGCCCTTTGGTGGGGGTAGGGAGGAGACTCAAATCTTAGATCAAGTTATGCGATTTTTAAACCAGTCTGCATGTGCCAAACTTCTGTTCTGTTATGTGTATAGACCAGTTTCCGATCATTTATGCTGGTTAAAATGTAACGTCTGTACTTGACCTTACTGATCAGCAGGATGTTTTGGGAAAGGAATACTTTCTCCTTATGTTGAGATATAAAGTTAAATATAAATATTTAGGAAACAGATGTCCCAAAGGCTGAACTGGCAGGGAGTTGTTTAAAATCTGCACCTTGGTTTTTATCCAAATTTGAAAAGTAAGGCTTACCCAAGTATTACAGTGAACCAAAACTACATTGCTTATTGGAGACTAGCTAGAGAGCTGGGGGAGAGGGCATGAAATATAAACCTGAATCCAAAAATCGTTGGCATAACTTAATGCTACCTCTAGCTAGCATGTTTCTAACAGAGACTTAAGACAGACACTTTAATGTAGCTGTCATTATCTAGTCACTTCCTTTATCTAATTTGTTTTTAATTAAGGCTAAAGATTTTTGCTGTGTCTATATGGTGAGAGGCAGAGATTTTTGTGGATGATATCTTTTATTGGACCAACTGTATAGTTGGAATGGACATAAACAAGCTTTCAAGTACCACTGTACCCTTCCTAGGGTTTGTAGGACAGAAGCAGATACATAGAGCTAAGTGACGGATGGTACAAGGACTTGTGTAAATTTCCCTATGTCAATAAAAATACGATATAAGACCCCAATATTATTACATTTATATGGTGGATAAAGCTACGCAACCACTGAAGTTCTGACTCAGTGGCTGAACAAAAAAAAAAAAAAAGTCATTTGGAATTTGACCCAAGATGAAACATTTCTTATTTTCATGGATTTTCATAAATAATATAAATAAGTAAATACATGAGTTCAGAACAGTTTTATGGAATGCTTCGAAGTGAAATATTTAATAAATGTACCTTTTTTTTCCCAACAAAGTTATTTATTGAATTTGGCACAAATTTGCAGGTAGTTTCAGCCAATTTAGAACTGATTTTGTGAGGAAATATAGGAAACATTTACTATTCACCAACTCCGGATTCATGGGGGAGGGCAGAGCCAGGAGGCTGGCAGAGAGCAAGCACTGGGGATGTGGAAGGAGGTGGCAGTGGCATTTTTTCCCTGGAGGCAGACATGGCAGCGCTTGGTGGGGGGGGAGGTGTTGGTCCCCAAGTGCTGCAGGGGAGACCCGGGGACAGGAAGGGAGGTAGCAACAGTGGCGGTCGGGGGGAAGGGGTGGGTCCCCAGGCACTGCAGGGGAGCAGAGGGTGGCTGTGGGGCCTGATGAAGGGGCCCCATCAGTATTCACGGATTTCGCCATTCATGGGGATCTCCGGAGTGTATCCCCCACGAATGGCAAGGGTCACTTGTATAATATTTTCTTGAAAAATTTCACCTGTCTGATGAGAAGTGTGATCAGTTGAAAGCTGAACTGTTGGCAGCTGCCATCTGTTGCCTGAAGGTAGGAAGATGGTAACTAAAACAGCAAGTGAAAACATGCATATTTAACTACATTGTAACTTTACAAGAGGCAAGGATTTTTGAGTGTGATGCCTTCTGTTGGACCAACTGCATGGTTAGGATACAGTTGGACAAACTTTTAAATGCAAAGTGAATTCAAGGTAACCTAATCAAAATGCCTTGCATTTGAAAGTTTGTCTAACTGTATCCCAATCGTGTACTTGGGCCAAAAAAAGGCATCACCCTAAAAACTCCTTACTTTTCACATAATTCATAGACCATCATGACGACCACATCACTCCAATACTACCAGTACACTTTAACTTTGTCAGTAGCATCTGACTAAGTAGGCTGTATCCTACAAAGCTCATGCTTCTTTGAATGAGTTAGTCTATAAGGTGCCATTCTGCCTTGCCTTCTGCCTAACTTCAAACTAACACAGCTACTTATCTCTACAGTTTAACTTGTCAATACTCTAACTTCTATATTTATTTCCTTAGCAACAGTTTTGTGAGGCTAAAATTGTATTGAAAAAGTCTAGTAAAAGTTCATCTTGCACATTTCCCAAGCTGATTTATGATAAATCACACCTGGCTCCTGGGTATGTCAATCATAGGGGCCTCATTCTGAAAGAGTGCTTCTAATTTTGCACCTGCAGTTGATTATAGGAGTAAATAATAGTATTTTCCTACCTAACTGCCTGCTTGTGGTTTAATCCTATCATTTGTGCCTGCAATTGATTGTGGGTGCAGTTAAAGGCAGGAACAAGATTGTGACTGCAAAATTCAAGGCTAAGCTAAGTACCATTTTAAAATGTGTTGTCTGATTCTGAAAGTCCTTACTCATGTATGTCGTCATTCCTCATGATATCTCAATCGGTTCAGTATGGATTGTTCACATAAGTAAGAGTATAAGATCATATCCTTCATCTTAATGTCATAACCCAAAGGTATGATTTTGTGTGTGCTTCGGCACCAGAATTATCCCCGCCAAATTGCAGCTTCATTGCATGGTGGAGTTTTCTACTGCAGAGGAAAGCTCTGGTGCAGGGACGAGTTTCCCGCCTATTTGCAGCTTCTTTTGCAGGGTGCATTGCTCAAGTTGCAAGAGAAATGCACGGTGCAAAAGAGTTCCCGCCACCCGCATGCAAATTTGTGTCCCGCTATTGGCTAGTTCTAAATTATCCCCACGTGGCGGCTAATGATTGGCCTGTTAGCCGTATAAGAGGCTTGAGCGGTTTCTGCCCAAGCCGAAGAGGACTCCACATCCATCTCGTGGGGACTCTGGGTACACAGCAGGGAAGTAAAGACCCCTGTGTGAGATTCAGAGGAGCTTGGTGACCTGATCCATCGCCCACCTCTTCCCGTCTTCGAGCGACAAAATTTTATAAGACGTATCTACGAGTCCGATTTTGGTGGCGCGCTCACCCAGAGCATCCGGAGCTCTGTTTCCGTGGAGCCTAGCAAACTCCACGTGACCGTTCGTGTTGTCTTTGTCTGTAACCGCAACTCAAGCAAGTTTTCCAGCT
>NW_005843175.1:132306-136420 GCF_000455745.1 Alligator sinensis
GAGGAGTGCATCCGCCCCTCCTGTCTGTAACAACAACAACGACCCCTACAATAACAACAGCAACGACTTATAGAGAAACTGATCATCCTGTAGCATCAACCAGCCGAGTCATCAAGCCACCGAACATAGTTCGTGCTACCACCTATTGCGCTCGCTCCAGAACTGAGCTGCAAGATTTGTGTAGAGAATCCAGAATTCAACCTGAGGAAACTCTGGCTGTGTGGTTGGGACGTTTGGTCGTGGAACTTGGATCCGACCTCTTAAACCAGGAAGAAGCAAGCTTTTTGGTCAGACAAGCCTCATGGAGTAGAGGACATGTCACTGACATCGACATGGTGACGATTAACGTCCACTGGCCTATTCCAATTCCAGCGCTTGTAGCAGGACTGATCGAACAAAAGGCCCACACATGGCATGACGGATGGCCAAAGCATACCAGTGCAGAACAGCTCATGCTGGCCATTATCGGAGTTTCGTATTGTGCCTGGAACCCCAGAGCATGTGCACTGGGATTAACATCACTCCAGCGAATACGACCATGGCCTCACCGTCACCTGCGGAACCCTGGAACTGTTCCGATAACCATCCACAGCATAGACAGTTGTCTCGAGATTTATGGGCGAAAGAACACAGGTGTTTTACGAATTATGCTGAACCCAATGGTAGATCACCCCGTAAGTAACCTCCTTCGTCAGTTGCCAAGACTGCGTGTCCTGATGGAGCCAAAGTTGTCCAGCGATCGGGAACCTCAACGCCCAACTGAGGTTCAAAACACAAGACACCGCGATTCCGAACGTCCAGTGTTGCCCCAGAGAACACAAGAGGAGCGATACATGTTTGGATTTCTCCTACAGAGTTCTGGACTTCATAAACGACAACTTAGAATTTTGGGGGATGCGGGACAATGGCAACTGGCCTACGAGTTAGGTTTTCACTACCTAGAAGAATTTGATGACAACTCCTCGACGATTTTGTCAAGTTGAGTATACCAAAAGGCTGTTTAGATTAGAATCATGTTTATATACCTGTATTATATGTTTAATAGTGTTGAGCCCCAGCTCAAGTCTGGGATCGTGCCCGGTATGCAAAAGCCAATAAAGATACCAGGGGTGAAAGTATAAAGATTTATTGCTAGCAATACAAGGTGCAAGCGGAATAATTTCACGTAACAAGCACACAGATTCTTAATTCTAAGCATCTTTTATACAGGAGTATTGGACCTTCATAAGCATTCTTGTTTGCTAATTGGTTATAAGGGAGTGACGCAAGGAGTTCTTTACTGAGCATGTCTCTATACCTGTGTTTTAGCTATGTATCTCATTTCCATACATGTATGTTTCATTAGCATACTTTCTCCCCACCTAGGGGTGTGAATCTTAATATTTAAATCAGCTCTTTGCCCTAGTCCACTGATTCTGCTTTTGTTTTCAAGCCTCCTTTATCTAAGACTGTCTCCTCCTTATCATTGCAGATGGGCATTAGTTACATAACAGAGACTTTTGCTTGGGCTTTGTGTAGTGGTTTCTAGGTCAAACCTGACAATAGTAATAGTAAGTTTGATTAACCACTTTATCATGAGGATCTGTATAAGTTTTGTAAATGTTAGTGAAATAACTGTTTTGAGAAAGTTCTTTTACAGATCTGAACTTCAGAGTGCGTGGTGGAGAGAGGCCCCGAGAAGGACAACATCACCGAAAGGAGTGAGGGCCTGATATGCGACTCTGCCATGATGCCCACTAAAGCCCTGATCGTTCAGTTTTTTATCATGAACATAATTATGTGTATATTTGTGTGTGCTGGTTATTACTTAATTCGATCCCTTGAGGACGAATTGCTTATGTTAGCTTATTTTGTATATGTTCGTTTAGTTCCATGAGCCGTTAACAGAGCTACTGATGACCTGAGCGATAGGCATGAGGTATAATTCTGTTATGCCTTCAGCAAGGGGGGGATGTCATAACCCAAAGGTATGATTTTGTGCGTGCTTTGGCACCAGAATTATCCCCGCCAAATTGCAGCTTCATTGCATGGTGGAGTTTTCTGCTGCGGAGGAAAGCTCTGGTGCAGGGACGAGTTTCCCGCCTATTTGCAGCTTCTTTTGCAGGGTGCATTGCTCAAGTTGTAAGAGAAATGCACAGTGCAAAAGAGTTCCCATCACCCGCATGCAAATTTGTGTCCCGCTATTGGCTAGTTCTAAATTATTGGCTACCGATTGGCCTTTTAGCCATATAAGAGGCTTAAGTGGTTTCCGCCCAAGCCAAAGAGGACTCCACATCCATCTCGTGGGGACTCTGGGTACACAGCAGGGAAGTAAAGACCCCTGTGTGAGATTCAGAGGAGCTTGGTGACCTGATCCATCGCCCACCTCTTCCCGTCTTGGAGCGACAAAATTTTATAAGATGTATCTACGGGTCCGATTTTGGTGGCGCGCTCACCCAGAGCATCCGGAGCTCTGTTTCCGTGGAGCCTAGCAAACTCCACGTGACCATTCGTGTTGTCTTTGACTGTAACCGCAACTCAAGCAAGTTTTCCAGCCTACACCGCAACCATCTCTGGTGTAAGTAAACAATCTTTAAAACTGCCGCTATGAGTCTGTGCCTAATTCTAGCTTGTCGTGCTCCTCTCTCCGACCCCGCGTGCCCGGGCTGCTGGCCACAGCCCACGTGCAGCACGAAAAAGGGCCCGGCTTGCACCAGGCCCGCACACTTACTTTGGTGTGAATGACACAACTTGAATCCCACTTGGAAAAAAACCCTTCCCTTTTGCCACATCCTAAACTAAATTCTATAATATATCAAAAGGATATATTTAATAATTATCTCGTTTATAGTGAATAATTTGTGGGACTGTGAAAGCATTATACATGACAGTCTGCCAAACTGTATCTTTAGTTACAAGAAGTTGTGTAGGAAAGTAGCAGTCACTCATCCTACAAGATACACAGCATGGGCAGACACTTGAGCCTGCATGGAGTCCCTTTCAAAATCAGGGGCTGTGTTCATCGCTTTTTCTAAAGAGCATTTATAATGTTAACTTGTTGCACTGCATTTAAAATCAACGCACATTATCGCAGCAGGGGAAAATGCAGAGAATCTAGGACCAGATATTTTCCATAACATTTTATAACCCCACTGTGGGATTATACATTAATCTATTTGTGTTTTTCTTTTCTTTGTCTTTCTTTACTAGCTTGCTGTAGCCATTTTTCAGCATATTCCAGGTTTATATTACACTAAATTTTAAATCTAATCTAATCTAAACTTGAAATTCAGAATATAACAGTTTTTTCTGGCTTTGGTCTGAAGGAAAATATTTAAGGACATACAGAAAAAGCAATCTGGGAAGTGCAATCTCTAGGAAGTGGTTTGTTCCGAGTCTGGAAAGATTTAGTCTCCAGGCGTGGTTTCTTGTTTGTATCCCCGGCACCCTTTTTAGTTCCTGGGTGGGGGGGTAATATTGGTCATTATGCTATCTAGATATTGGATTATATAATAATTTATTACTTGTATCTTTGTTTATATATTATTTCATAGATTTCGTAGATTTCATAGACATTAGGGCTGGAAGGGACCTCAGAAGATCATCGAGTCCAGCCCCCTGCCCAAAGGGCAGGAAGTCAGCTGGGGTCATAGGATCCCAGCAAGATAAGCATCCAGTTTGCTCTTGAAGGTGTTCAATGAAGGTGCTTGAACCACCTCCGGTGGCAGGCTGTTCCAGACCTTGGGGGCTCGGACAGTAAAGAAATTCTTCCTTATGTCCAGCCTGAAACGATCTTGAAGTAGTTTGTGACCATTCGACCTCGTCATCCCTTGGGGCGCTCTGGTGAACAAACATTCCCCCAGATGCTGGTGGTCACCCTTGATAAACTTATAGGTGGCCATCAGATCACCCCTGAGCCTGCGCTTTTCCAGGCTAAAAAGCCCCAGGGCTCTCAGCCTGTCGTCGTAGGGTCTGCTTCCCTGACCTCTGATCATGCGCGTGGCTCTTCTCTGGACTCTCTCAAGCTTCTCCACATCCTTTTTGAATTGTGGAGCCCAAAACTGGTCACAGTGCTCCAGCTGCAGGCCTCACTAAGGCCGAGTACAGGGGGAGAATGACGTCCCGGGATTTGCTT
>NW_005843175.1:139095-147834 GCF_000455745.1 Alligator sinensis
GTCATTGGTGCCCACATGAATAAGGAGCATGGGATAGTGGTCTGTGGGTTGGAGGAGCTTTGGGATCCTCTCCGCAATGTCCCGGATGCGGGCCCCCGGGAAGCAGCAGACTTCCCGGGCTAAGGGGTCGGGGTGGCAGATTGCCCCCTCAGTCCCCCTCAGGAGGGAGTCTCCCACAACAAATTATAATTTATAATTTATATATAATTTTATATACATATATAGAAATTGTATATAAATATATACATCATTTTATATACTTTATTTGTATCATTTATATGTCTAGTATTTATAAATTTATAAATATAATACACACAGATTATACATCCTAGTATTTGTAAATTATTTATTATTTGGATTATATAATGATTGTCATGGTATTGAGCTGTGACCCACGGTTGGGTACCATGGCTTAAATTTCCTTCTGTGAGTTCAGTGGATCTTTGCCAATTTATATGACCTTAGAATCTGGACAGTGTTTTAATAGCTACCTTTTATAACAAATGTGCACTGATTCCTTTATGAATAATACCTTTTTCAGTTTTAACTGTGAACTGAAAAGATCACAAAAGTAACAGAACTGAAAAGATCACACAAGTAACTGCAAATCATATAATTTCATGTTTTTCTTTGTAGTCAAAGTTGAACACAATCATTCACTCTACAGGATTCAGTTTTCCTAAAATAACACTACTGAAATATGACTTGAACAATTATGTTTAGTCTAATTATACTAGTTACTAATGAACAGCTAATCATTTATAAAACATCCTAGTCAGAAGTGTTGCTAAGGCTAAATGAAATGTAATGAAAGGCTTTCTGAGTTTTCAAACTGAAGTCACTACTTGAATTAGTCAAAATAATGGGCTAATTTAGACAATAGATTTCTGCTTTTGACGACACTGCATTCAATAAGTATTTTTATGAGCAGACAAAGGATGGCAATTTCTGTCTCTTATTAATTATAAGGTTTAAGTTGACACATCTGTTAAATGTGTATGGATACAGTGTAATTGAATTGTGATTGCCTTGCAGATTCATAATGGATTACTGAAATAGGACTCATTAACGCTTATTTAGTATTATAATGTAGTAATTCTTAAATTGTTTATTGGAAGACTAGTTTTTAATTTAGCAAGTCCAGTGGAGAACTTGCCATATTGGACTCAGAGATGAATTACAGGAACTGTCACCTGACAGAAGATGATAATACTTGTAAAGAACAAAAAAAAAAAAAAAGCAAAAAAAACCCAACAGGTGTTTTGATTAGTTCTTGCTGTGCAAGGAAAAACCTTAACGATGATTGAAGTCTCATCCAATAGTAAATAAAGAATAGACAGTCTTCAAATGAGAAAAAAAAGCTAGTGGAGGGGTTATATTTCCAATGAAATGTGTGAGAATTAGGTTGCATAGTTCCCAGTAACATTAAAGTGAGTGATGTGGCTAAATTCCTTTAAACACCATGCAGAAATGCTACTCTTTACTTTTAGATTAACATCAGAACTATATTAATGTACTTCCAGTAAATGCCTGTGGGCAGATTATCAATTACTTTAACCCTAATATGCTGTAGCAGTTTCTGTTTGTATTTAGGTTCCTCCACTAGAGGCATTGCGGAGGGAACGTTGCCTTCCCTGCAGTTTGATTTCAGTCTGAGAACTATTTCTAAATTTTTTTAAATGAATCTATTCTCCTTTGCATTCTTCCCTCAGAATCAGCACTGAACCAGTACTGCATCATGAGACTAGGGTGCCAGGTAATGAACAAATTATAATTCAGGCCCCAGGTACACGTTACACTTCAGGTGCAAATAACAGCTTAATTGTATCTTAAAGTGTAAACTGGCCAAACATTCGGGGGATTAATAATAGTGCAATAAAACAAGAAAACCAGCCACAAAGTTATTACACAAAATATAAGTAGGGACCTACCAAAACCACAGCAGAAGTGTCCTTTAATTTTGCTTGCTTTGCACACTCCCTTCCCCTCTCCGCCAACCCCTGATTGACAGAGAGACCCCAGCAGGCCTGCCATTTGCTGCTTATCAGCCAGGAGGCTAAAACTGCAGTTTAAATATCCTACAGTTTTAGCCTGCCAGCTGATCAGCAGCGGGACACAAAAACTGTGGCATATTTTAAATCACGGTTTTTGCGTCCCAGCTGATCAGTTACAAGTGGTGGAGCCACTAGAACCCCTCTGCCAATTGGGGCAGGGTAGGCACATGGCAACATGAGCAAGATTAAAGGAGCTGCTATTGCAGCACACTTCCACCACAATTTCATTAGGTTCTTAAATATGTGTAATAACATTGTGGTGGCTTCCATTCCACCTTAAAATGAACACGTGGCAGGGTGGATGACACTGAAGTTTCCAGCTGGCTCTGGTGCAGTCCCCACTAGCCAACAATCAGTTGAGCATAGGCATGATTGTGACCTCCCATGGGAACCCTCTGCTGTCCCAATCCTGCTGATCAGCTGATTGTCAGCTGGCAGGAACTGTACCAGGATTCAAATTCTAGTGCAGTCCTTGCCTGCCTACAGATCAGGACTGCTCCAAGGCTGGAACTCAGAGCAGTCTTGATCCTGTTGACAATCAGCAGTTGAGATCTGGCAGCATCTCTGTGAGCTCACTAAATGTGGAGCTTTGTCTGGACCCAGACTAATCATCAGGTGAGTTCAGAGAGCAAACTGAGCAGGTGCAGCACAGCCAAAGCACGGGGGATTGTGATACCCCTCCCTAACCTTGCCCCTGTTTGGATGGAGTATAAGATCAAGGTTACTGTAAGCAGTTGCTACTGTTAATATGAGATGGGATGGTAATTTATGCCATGACTGACGTTAGCGCCTGGTACACGTTTAGTTTTTTTTAATGGATCTGCGACCAGCACAGTGCTGTTTAGTTGACACATCTGTTGCATGTGTATGGGTATACAGTCTAATTATATCAGGAATTCCAGAGTCCCTTGGTAGATGCTCTAAACTTCTTAGTAATTTGTGGCATGTTTTTTTTCACCTGATGTCAGTAGGATCTCAGGTAGCTCTGAAAAACAAGCACTTAATTTTTTTTGTTTCCACGTTCCTCCATATGTGAAAAACAGTCCTATTATTTTTCTGTTTTGTGAAGCACTGAAAATGTATATTTCTTAGTATATGCATACTAATGGACACTGGAATTGCAAAGTCGGGTTTAACTTGGCCTACCAAGTTCTTTACTGGATGTCCTGTACTGTAGTTTGTGTTTTTATTCTACACTGCTTCTTAGTTGTCTTATAAAGAATTGTTAAATAGCTGCCACACTTCATTTGGATTGAAGTGTATCCTAAACCTGCACTCAGGTCCAACAGAAAGCTTAGGCTCTGATCCTGTATACAGACTGCCATCTCCACATTGAGCACCAGTGACTTCAACATGTTTCTGCTGCAGGATCATATTGCAACACTCAAATCTTCATTAGTGCTGTTTATGAAGTACTCAGCTGCCCTAAGAAAATAATAAATTCTACAAGTCTGCATGCAAGCTTAAAAGCTCACCTAATTCACCCTTCCCATAGGTTTTCAGTTTTCAGACACTAGCATGGGGGACGGGAAAGCAGCCCAGCTGGGCTGCCTCCCACCCCAGCTTGATCTAGCACTGGGCTAACTCCCCATCCCCAGCGAAACGTCAAAACAATCTTTCTGTTTTGACGGAACAGAACAGCTTTTTTGACTCGCAATTAAATTCAATATGAAACACTGTTCCATCGAAACTCAAGGTAAAATGGAATGGTGCTGTTTCACACAGCCCTATTCCTTAGGCTTTTTTCTGGATAGGGTTGAGTAATAGAACCCACTTTAAAACATTTCTTGCTGCTTTTGTTCATGTTTTGTTTTACAGTCTCCCAATGGCTTATCCTGATCTTGAGAGTTCTGTTTTCTTTAAGGAGCTTTTTCTTTATTCTTTGTTAAATGTTCAGTTTGGGAAAGAGAAGAAGAAATAGGCTTTCAGGTGATCGCACATCACCTGAAAGCTTTTTCCAGGCATTCTTCCTGTGCCTTCATTATAATGCAAAGGCAGACAGAATAGGTGTGTTCTATATTGTACTAGCTGCACTAACCTGGAAGGAAAGATACTACAAACTATATAATATTAAGTTCAAGTTGAGAAGGATATCAGGTTATGGAGGAAATATAAGCTAAAGCCTGATTTTTAAGATCTCCAAAAATGAGTATTGAAGACAAAGCAAATCACTACAAAGTCTACCTGAAAATGGAGTTGAAGTTACTTGTATCCTCAGCGCTTGGCTGGAACACTTATAACTAATCATGGAGAAACATTTCCAATGCATTGGAGAGTCTGCTGTTTCTAGCATGGCTGGGCAGGGGAGGCAAAAATAATTATTGGCATGCTGTGGTTTTCCTGTTCTTTTTTTTTCCCTGAGTCTGGGGCAGTGAAACATTCTGCAGAGAAAATAATACAGTACTTTTTCCTTCTAGTAGAAATCCAAAAGGTGAGCATTTTTTTGACCCTGTGCCATTTCAGTCAACTGTATAATGACTTTCAGAAAGGGGTCTGGTTCCTGGGAAGCCTTAACTACTGTTGCTATGTCGCTGTTGGAGACTAACTGCAATCAGAAGGTGCTAAGTTTAATCTCTGGATGTGTAAACATGAGACTTACTATATTATATGCTCTCTCTGATTTTATTCAGAGAAGGCGAACAGCTTTGGAGATCAGAAAAGGTTTGGCCATGCTCCCTGGCTAGAAATAACCACCTTAAGGAAATAAGTGTAAAATGTAAAAACTGTACAATTCATTCTTTTTATCTTGGCTTCATCTTGTTTGGCTTTTCCCTCTGTCTGGATTTTGGCACCCAAACTCTCTTTGTTTGTATTATTTCCCTAATTGATATTGCTTAAACGTGTTGTCCTGCTTACTGCTTGTTTGGTACGCAGTAATCAGATGGGGGAGGAGGGGGGTAAAGCTAGAGAGACTTCTGTATAAGTGTACGTGCAAATTAGACATGATCAAGTATAATACAAATATTACAATCATTACCCTACCTAGGTATCCAATCTCTTGTAAATCTATTTATCTTTAGGTCAGGCTGCTCAAAGTTTAGGGGTCAATATTTTAAACAGATTTCCAAAAATGTGCACTTCCTACACCTATAAACCCAAGCAGGATACCAAACATGTAAACACATACACAAATTAAAATATGTTCCTGTGTGTGTGTGTGTGTGTGTAACAGATACACACACACACACACACACACACACACACACACACACACTACTATCACCAGCTAGAAAAATATGTTCTTCTAAAAATGACGTGTAGTTGAATTATGACCTTAACAGTATGGATGAGCAGTTCCAAACAAGACCAGAGCCACTTTGCATTAACAATACAGTAAGAGTTGGTCCCTGTTTCAAAGAGCTTATAGTCCAAATAGTCACAACAGAAGGAGTAGAAAAAAGTAAAGGAAGGCCCAGAGAGGTGAAGGAACTTAGCCAGGGTCACAGCTGGTGAAATGAGCTAGGAATAGGATTTATTCCTCATGTTTCCTAGGTCTGAGAGAGCATTATTTCTTCAAAACCGTTGAGAATCTTAAAGCACTTAAGCAATTTACTGTACACATGGACTAGGCAAATGAAAAGCTCCTTGTATACGGCTGTTGCACTACTTCTGTTCGTTAATCAGCCAGCTAGTTAATCAGATGCAAACACAATCTCATCTTCTTCCTCTGGCTGTATATTGATTATATTTAGCAAATTAATATTATTCAGTGTGTGATGGAACAAAGCCACATTCTGATCTGCAAATTATTTTTTCAGTTGTCCTCAGTATCAGTATATCCTGTCAGATCAAAATATGTCACATTTGATCTAAATTTCCTGGTTACTACATTGGAGGTGGTTCTTTCAGATAATTTTTGGGTAAAATTGGGTAAACCCAAAGGTAAGTGTAACCAGAATCTGACAAAAATTTCATTTTCTTCCCTACCACTTTTTTGAATAAAGTCCAACTAACTGAAACTCAGGGTGCTTAGAGTGTTTGTTTCTACTGGTAAGAATTTCTCCAAAATGTCTCTTGATTCTTATCTGATTATGTGATTCTTATCTATTGTGCACCAAACAAAAATGCTTGTATACTTGTCATTTCTATCAGGAGAGTGGTGGTTCTCCTGGTAGAAATGAAATGCCTGTACATTGCCCCAATGACTCACACAAGAGTTTTCCCCAATTACCTCAGGGACACTGTAGAGAATTATGTTGAACAGAATTAGAGCTACATCACATTCTTAATTTGAGGTTCAGGTTTTGCATAACATTTATTCTTTCATCCTCTCATTTGTGAAATTGAAGATTCCCTGCTGGCTTGAGTTAACAAAGCCATAGCCAAACAGCTGAGCACTTGGCTGTAATGCTAGAGCTGTGGAGATCTGCCTACCAATCATTTCTCCCCACACCTGTTGTTTGTGTAGTGTTTTTCTCTTCATCCAGGAGGGCTATGATAGTAGTCACCCTTAATATGTTGCGCATACATGTGTGTGTATTTATACAATTCCTAAAATCTGTACAATAACATAGTATGCTAGGTTCTTATATTTTTATTTTAATTTAAAGATACAAAAAACCTATTCCAGCTGTCTCAGCACCTTCCTGGAGACTATAATCTAACTAAGACAAAAACAACAGCGGCAAAACAATAGCTGTCCTCTGCAGAAAAACAGCTTATCTACAAAAGCTGAACTGTCAAGTATGCCAACCAAAATAAAAATAAAATATATGATTAAGGAAAATGATAAATACTATCCCTACCTTCAGTTCAGTCCTCCTTAATTGCTTTCCAGAATATATTATATGCTATAAATATCAATAAATATAAACTTTTTTTATCAGACCAAGGGGAGAACAAGTTCTAAAATGGAGAACAAGCCAAGACTTGGTGCTATCTTAAGCACCTTCACTGACCTGCATAGAGCTGTTGGCACAAAGAGAGGTGATTTCTTTCACACATGGAACTGGTGACCTGTAGGGCTTTATAGGGCAAAATAAATCCATTGGGAATCTATAAGGAGCTATTTCAGATTTTAGAACATTGGCTGCAGCAGCAACCCTTTTTTAATGAAACATGCTTCCACACTAGCATGTATGCAGAGTACTTTCTGCACCTGAGAGCCAAATAACACAAACCCAGCAATGTTTTAGATGCCTGGTTTGAAATACATATGACGACAAGGATCATGGATGGGATTACACCTGGTTTGGGATCTGTTTTCAGTATTTATAATTCTCCAAAGGAGCCATTGCCAAGTACTGCTCCATCATATGGTGGTCAAACCTAGGTTTCTTTAGTTCTCTTGGTTTGAGAGGCACTTGTTTGAAAGTGCCATAAACATAAATGGTAGAAATAGTTTAAAGAAATTAGAAGACATTTTCCTAAGAAAATATTTCTCTAACAGTACCATAGTGCTGAAAAAGTGAGCTTTCTTCAGATATTTACTTTTTAGGAGACAGAACTTCTCCAGTGATAAACTGACAGATTTTTTAGTATTGTAGCATTATGTGAGAAGGTATAGACACTAAGCTGGAATACCTGCACATGCAGATGCACAGTGCCCATGGTAAGTTTTAACTTGAAAACAGGGGAGGCAAAAAAAAAACTTAGTGAAGAAACAGCCTAGGACACCTTTCTCATATGAGATATTGAGGAGCATAGGCCAAATGTTATACCCATGAATCAATTCTTTTTAATACATGGATGAACTAGATGTTCCTCTTGTTAAAGATTAGTAAATAACCAAAATAGTTTGCCTTTACTTTCCATCTCCTCCTTCCCTCTCTCTTCTGTACACATTCGGTTAACTGTTCTCCCATAATCATCTTGGTCTTGTTTTTGTCGCATCTATTGAATAAATCATGTATATGTGTGGGCAAATCTATTAAAAATCTCCAAAGAACCTAGAAGGGTGCTTAGTACTGTGCTAACAACTAGAATAATCCACTGAAGAATCCTTATTGGTTTAGTACTGATTCATGCCAGTCAATACTTATGCCACTTCTTAACATTGACTTTTATGCCCCCTTCTTGAAACTTGTTCTATGCTTATTGTAAAATCAAAGCAGAAGCCAAAGAGTATTGTATTTGTCTCAGACACTCTGCAGTCTGCTAACCTATAATAGCCTTACAAGACTGTGAAAACAGGTAAACTGCATTTTTTTTTAAGTAATAGAGACACCGTTAGAAGCTGAAAGATTTTCCAACATTTT
This sequence comes from Alligator sinensis, assembly GCF_000455745.1. Lineage (NCBI taxonomy): Eukaryota > Metazoa > Chordata > Crocodylia > Alligatoridae > Alligator > Alligator sinensis. The sequence continues at coordinate 147,347 of NW_005843175.1, forward strand.
TCCTTGGCCTTCTATTGATTCTAAAAAGCTACTGTGCATCTTTTACTAAAGTAGCATAATGTTGCTCTCATAGATCTAAATTTGTTTTTCTGATTTTTGGGGGTTTTGTTCCTAACCTAAAGGCCTACAACTAAGTGCTCATTGCCAGTTAGAAAACAAGAAAAGAAACTGGTGTAGTGTACATGCACTATGGAGGATCAGAATTTGTTGTTCATTCTGAATGCTGTGCGACACTTCACAGGATTGGTCCTGGATTTAAAAAGGAAGTTAGTTTCATTTAGTTTAGTATTATAAAGAGCATAAGGTATGAAAGCTGAACATCAGTTTATCTGGTTTAAAAGCATCAGAGAGGACACACTGTCATTATAATAAATGTATTCTCTTCCAGCTAATAAATGTAAATGAAAATTTTATGAAGTCAGGGAAAGTATGCTAAATGCTTTTAGGACTAAGGAAGAATAAAGATTCTCTGGATGGTGTCATCTTGA
>NW_005843175.1:147865-151321 GCF_000455745.1 Alligator sinensis
TATAGATTTTTCATAATTATAAGTAAGGATGGTACATACTACTTAATGTGGGTCAGTGCATACCCACCATGTAAAGCACGCACACTATTTTATCTTTAATGGCCAGAATTACAGGAATTATTAAAGCCCATTAAAAATTTAGAGGAGGTTTTATTCATTGTACTGACACGCTGCTTTTTTTGGAGCCCCAATGAATTCTATTTTAAAATATTACCTTAGTGCTGGAAGGCTAAAGACAGCACAGAAGCTAAATATAAAACTGTATCTAATCTAGCAATTGTGTATTTTATGTATATTTTTCAGTTCTAAAATTTAACTACTGCCACAGAAATATTTAAAAATCCCAGGCAGTTTGGATATACAAAGCATCTGTAAAATAATTAACTATCCTTAAGAAAATTTCCTTGACATACATGCCATTTTGGAAGCATTTATGCAGTAGGGGTGTGCAAAGCTTTGGTCGCTGATTTGATTCGGCAGAGATTTGGCCCGACTCAGCCGAATATCTGAATTGAATCCGGAGACCCTTTATTCTCTCTGAATCGATTTGTAGAGATTCGATGATTCGGACATAGACGCAGCTTTAAATGTTTTTTTTTTCTACATACCTCAAGGTACCAGGCAGCTCATGAATGCTGAGATGGTGGGGCAGATGGAGCATCTTACGGGGGGGGGGTGGTCCCTGGCATGCTCGGCAGCAGACCTGGAAGTGGACCAGAAGCACTTCCAGTCCACTTCTGGGTCTGCTGGGGAGTGCGCTGGGGGGGCTGTGGTCCAGGGCATAACTCCAGGTCCAGGGACAAACATTATACAAATATCGGTTGAAGTGATCAGAAACTGGTTTAAATCTGTAACAGAACAGATGTTCTGTGCACATAAGCCAGTTTGAAAATGGCTGAAACCGGTTTGAGATAAACCTGGTTAAATGTAGTATCAGACTTAACTGATTTGGCTCAAACCGGTTTATGCAATGTCTGTCCCAGACCCCTCATTGGTTAAAGATAAATCAGACACCCCCAGCATCCCAGCATGCTCTCTGGGCTGGGCAGGGCTCTCTGCTTCACAGCAGGGCTGACCTCTCCCCTCTGCTCCCTGGGCAGAGCACCTTTGGTACAGATCTGCAAACACAAAAGGGTGTGCTGACTTGCTGGTGCTCACCTCCCACTCCCCTCTCACCATTTGCTGCTTAAGCAGGGATCCCTTCCTCCTCTCTCCCACAGCAAGGACCATAGCCAGCATGTGTTATGCTAGCTAGTGCTGTATAAGGCTCTGGCAGAGTGCAGACACAGCAGGGTTTGCCTTCCCACTGCCCTACCCTCTCTCACTGCTCAAGCAGGAAATCCCCCCCCTCCACCATATGGATCCCAGCCCCATGGATCCTAGGCACGTGGTATGCTAGCTAATGCTGAGAGGTATCTGTGTTTGTGTATCTGGGACAGGCAGGCAGACAGATCTAGGCTTTTGTGGGAGATAGGCTATTGTTTTGCTAATTGGGTAATAAAGAGTCTCATCAGTTCTAGGCTGCCTTGCTTTGCCTGTCAATTTGCTGCAGACAGTCTGACAAGCAGGGAGGGAGATTGAAAAGCTCCATATCATCAGCAGATGCATGCACTGCACACACCCCTTTGCCTCAGAGTGCTAGCAAGGGTCTGGGGGCTAACAACTCTCCTGGCCCGTTGAGCAGCCAGCAGGGAAAAGCCTGGGATGGTGCAGACAGACCTCCCTAATGAGAAAGTCCTGCCAGGGCCTGGTCTCACACCCCTGAGCTCAACTCTGTGGAAGGGCAGGGAGGGCTGCTCCAGCACTGCCCAGCTTCTAGCCTGAGCCACTGCAGGCATGTGCCTGCATTTCCTCAGTCCAGAGAGATTGTCTGTATGGTTGGAAACTGGTTCATCCTAGCCAGGTTAAACTAACCTGCAAAGGTTGAATCAATTCAGGCTCAGGCTTTTTGAATATCTATCCCTAACCCAGGAGTTCCTGTCCCTCAGACTTCAATTCAAGCAAACTATCTCTTTCTCTAAAAATATGGTGTGAAAAAGCAGTGAAGAAAATTTTTTTTGTAATCTCTCCCTCCCTCCCTTCCCCCAGCCATTGGGACAAAACCTGAAATCCTTACTCCATGTTCAATTAAGCTAAGTACAGATGTTTAAGAATCCTGAGGTGGAAGTGCTTTAAATATATTGCTTTACTCAAAGTGTTCTAGATTACGTCAGGACAGGTCTGAACACACGTGTGCTGTTTGGTGATGGGAGTACCTAGCCTTAGTGCTTATGCAGGCAAAACTTTCAGCTTTGTTTTTAAAAAGTTGATAAGTGTATAAGGTTTTCTTTTGGAGTCAAATTTCTCAAGAGCTTAAAATTAAGCATGTGCTTAAAGGGTTTGCACAATCTGTCAAAGGCAAGATTAGGATTTGCCTTAATGTAATTTTATATTTGCTCCTGATGTGGTTTCTTGCCTCCATTGACTAGAATCTTATTACTCTATGTGTATCATGTGACTGAAATTAATTAAAACAGGAGTTATTAGTATTCAGATCATAGAAGAGTTGCATATTTCTACTTCAACAAGACGCTTATTGTGTAATTTAAAACACTTATCTATGTCCATCATGCTCTATTTTTAAAAATTAAACAACTTCAGCTCTGAAACTCTTCTTTCTGGTATTTCTAAACTATTGTTTGAATAATTTTAACTAATCATTTTGCAAACCTAGACAGTAACTAACATACTCTGTAATTATAAAACACATGCATTAAATTGTCCCTACCATGAATATTCAGTTCATCTATATTTTACATTTATTTGCGTGCATGCATGTATAACATGTATATAACTCTACGGAGAGACAGTGCTATAAATCTGGGTTGAGAGAGGGGATTCAAATGTGTTAGGACTATCAGCATTTTGAAGTGCATTTTACCAATGAGTTATGCCCTATTTTAAGACTAGAGAATTCTTCCTCTGCTCATCAACATATATTTATGTACCACCCACCCACACACACTTGTACACACTCAAGCTGTCATTTGTAATGTTGTCCAGGTAAAGTCCTCTCAATAGAGTCCTGACTAATTAGGGAATGGGCAACAGGAGGTGCTGGTCTCTCTCTTACTCTACCCCGAGTCCTAGCTGGCTTGAGGAATTCTACCTCTACTTCCTTTTCCCCAAACTGAGTAACAGTAGCATTGCTCCAGAAAGGACATTTTACAGAAATATGCTGCATTTGCAAAGAAAATTGGATTCAGGGTCCAGAGCTTATAGTAGGAGCCAGGTCCTGGGGGCACCCTGTGACTACCATAAGTTTGTTCTGTGCTTCACACAAGAATCAGCCACTATCCAAAAGGAAAGAGAGACCCTAGCCAGGGTTAAATCATAGATTCATAGATTCATAGATGTTAGGGTCAGAAGGGACCTCAATAGATCATCGAGTCCAACCCCCTGCATAGGCAGGAAAGA
>NW_005843175.1:153089-153458 GCF_000455745.1 Alligator sinensis
CCCCCCTTGGAAGCTGGTTCCAGACCCTAGCCACCCTGACCGTGAAGTAGCGCCTCCTGATGTCCAACTTGAACCTTCCAACTTGAACCTCTCCTCGTAGGGCTTGGTCTGCAAGCCCTTAACCATGCGGGTGACCCTTGTCTGGACTCTCTCCAGGTTATCCGCATCCCTCTTGAAGTGCGGCGCCCAGAATTGCACTCAGTACTCCAACTGCATTCTGACCAGCGCTGATAGAGGGGAAGTATCACCTCCTTGAATCTATTCGTCATGCATCTGCTGATGCACGATAAAGTGCCATTGGCTTTTCTGATGGCTTCGTCACACTGCCGACTCATGTTCATCTTGGAGTCCACTAGGACTCCAAGATCC
>NW_005843175.1:153610-154558 GCF_000455745.1 Alligator sinensis
CAGCCTCTTAACTTGTTCACCAGTATGGGGTGGGATACCGTATCGAAGGCCTTCCTGAAGTCTAAGTATATGACATCCACCCCTCCTCCTGTGTCCAGGCGTTTCGTAACCTGGTCATAAAAAGAGACCAGATTAGTCAGGCACGATCTGCCTGCTACGAACCCGTGCTGGTTTCCCCTCAGCATAATTTGTCCTGCCGGGCTCTCGCAAATGTGAGCCTTGATAATTTTTTCAAAGATTTTGCCAAGGATGGAGGTGAGACTGACTGGCCTATAGTTGCCCGGGTCCTCTTTCCTCCCGTTCTTGAAGATGGGGACCACATTGGCCCTTTTCCAGTCCTCCGGGACTTGGCCCATGTGCCACAAGCGTTCAAATATTCCCGCCAGTGGCTCTGCAATGATGTCGGCCAGTGCCTTCAGCACCCTCGGATGGAGCTCATCCGGGCCTGTGGACTTAAAGGCATCCAGTTCTTCCAAGTGACTCTGCACCATCTCAGGGTCAATGGAAAAAGAAAAGAAAAGAAAACCATTGATGGAGATTAAGCTCTCCATTTAAGATTTATGGTTTTTATTTAGGTGGATTTTTTCTTGTAGCCACGTTGGTCTAAGGACATCGACAGGCAAGGTTCTTTTGAGTAGATGTGATATCTTTTATTACAACACCTGAGTAGTTCTGGAAAAAAAGTTTTAGCAAGCTTTTGGGTTGTCATCCTTCTTTAGGCATAGGTAGTTTGCTGTTCTGAGAGTCCAAGAAATGAGAGAAGTTGAAAGTGGCAGGATGTCAGTGAGAATGTAAATAGGTAGAAATTAGAAAGATAAAAGATAAAGTAGAGAGGGGAGAAAGCAGGGGGAAAAAAGGGCTAAAGGGAGATATTACAGTGATAGAATACAAGGTAGAAAAGAGGCTGCCTGTGAAAAAGAAAATAGTTGGAGATCAGGAAAGCAGGAA
>NW_005843175.1:154651-158825 GCF_000455745.1 Alligator sinensis
CAGGAATGGGAGAAGCTCAAAGTGTGAGAAGATGTAGTGAAAATATAAAAAGTTAAAACAAAAGGTAAAGCAAGGGAGGGAGGGGAAAGGAAGTAGGGAAGGGAGAGGGAAAGTCCAAGGGAAACACTACAGTTGTAATAATACAAGGTAAGAAAGAGGTTCTCAATGAAGAAGGAAATAGTAAGAAATCAGGGAGGCAAAGGGCAGATGTCATTCACACTGACATCCTGCCACACTTTTAGCTTCTCTCATTTCTTGGAGTCAGAACAGCAGAGATTCCCTGTGCCTTAAGAAGGGTGACTGTGCCTGAAAGCTTGCCAAGAACTTTTTTCCAACTACTCATTTGGTCTAATAAAAGCTTTGACATCTACTGAAAAAACCTTGCCTGCCTATGGCTTTTATTTAGTTATTGTCCCTTTAACTGTCCCATTCACTGGCCTTGTGGTTGTTCTCACTAGGCTGATGAAGGGGTTGAAGTGCTTCTTAATGGTTGAGAGATCCTGAGGAGGTTTTCTTCATCCCAAAAGGTTATAAGAGGGCTCTCCACAGCAATACAAACTATGAGTGCTTGTGCCTGACTAGCTTCGAGACAACCTTTTTACAGTCCTTTTCCTGTTTCACTGCTTTTCATCCCAGTTCTGCTACAGATTAGCTTGCCAATTCTATATTGCAGTGTAACCTGATTCATTAGCCTGGCTATGTAAATGGTAAATGAAACAAGGCATTTCATGAATGGCTATAAATATGTTGAATGACTAATAAAAATACCTATAAGTTTAGATGTAGGCACCTCTCTTTATTTGCCAATAATTTAAATGTTTAGTGTCTGATATAAACATACTGAGTCTTGTGCATACACGTACAAGTTAATTTTGCAGTTTTGAATACAACATAGAAATAAAGTAAGATGGAGTATATTCAGTAGAATGAAGATGCTGCCTTCTACTGCAAATCAAGTTATGTACTTTTCCTAGTGCAGATTTAGGGCTCCTACACGCATGCAAGGAGACTGCTCCAATGTGCTGGAAATGCAGCAAGTCAGAGCAGACTCGATTAATCAATTAATAGAGTCTGCTGGAGCATAGAAATTGACATGCGTCACATGTATCAGCGTCACCGCACCTCTCTGTGCTGACAAAATGGAAGCAGCACGCTTTGAAATAAAACACGTTCGATGAGCTTTAGTTCAAAGTACACCACTGCCATTTTTTCAGCATGGGGATGCATGGTGATGCTGATACACATGATGTGCAGGTGCTTTTAATTAGTGTGGCTCGCTAATTAAAAAGTGCCCAGCACTGCTAAAATGCCCCTAGATACTAAATTGCACTTACCCAAATTTTAGTCAGCATCTTATGTCCTTATATCCCCTGTGATGTCAAATGCATCGAAAAACATAGTGCTGTTTAAAGTAAGGAGAACTCTAAAATTATTATTTCTGTATACTTCATATGTATTCTTTTGTAGGTTCGGTTGGACTTTCTGGACAATTTGTTAGAGTGAGTAAGCAATTAGCTATCAAGTTGCGCTTCAGTTACTCGGAGCTGGCAGAATTAATTTGTCTCAGCTCAGCCCATGTAAAAGTATCCCTTCCATAAGCACGGAGTAATCTTATCCAAAGAATTTGGAAGCTAAATGTATATTAATTTAATTAATTTTTAAATGCATTAAAAGAAAACTAATGGTGCTTCTTTCTTCACTCTATTTTGAATAAGCTTTTCTTCTAAATAATTTATTTCTGTATATTAAAGCTTGGTTTTGGCATGGTTCATAAGAAATCTTTGAATGCCTTCAGACTAATAGTTCGTTGCACAGAAAATAATTTGGCAGACCTCCAATGACCTTTGGACTAAATTTATTCTGCCAATTATTAAGCATAATCCCTTTCTTCTTGGGAAGTATATTTCCCCTCCATTAAACCAAGAGACCTATCAAGTTAATGACATTTGGCTTGATTTATTTATTTTTAAAAATAACCTCCAGTCCTACCTCTAAAACATTCACAGTTAAACTCAGTTCTGTGGGGTGTAACCACTGCCAACTCTGCTGGTAGTGAGGCGGTTATAGATGCTCAACACAGCACTTACCAGAATTGTGACATTACATCTTAAAGACCTGATCTTTTCATCGGCTGAAGTTAGTAGAACAATTCCTATTCACTGCAATGGATAAAGGCAGTAAGGGTTTGATTCTGACTGTTGTTGAGACCACTCACCTCCTTTTTAAGTCAGTAAATATAATCCATGCCACTCAGGAAGCATTCTGTATCTTGCAATCTTGGTCCTTTACTATTCAGCTTTATAAGTAAGAGTGTAAATCTTTCTTGCCAATTAGGCATTTAAAGTACTACATTCTAAATATTAATCTGTGATTTATTTTATGCTGTACAAACCTCCTAGTTAGAGCAATAATTTAAAAAATGTAAATAGAACTCTGTATGTATGTCTGTCTTGCCTCAACAGTAAAGCTGTTTCCGAGTTAGACCTCTTAGATTGGAGCTTGTACTATTAACGTGATATGACAGTGAGTAACAGTTTATACTTCTAGAAAGACCTGGGAACAAAGCCATTTTTTCCTTTTGATTCAAGCCTTTAACTTTTTTTAAACAGATATAGAAAGCCACTTAGCTGAATATATGAATTTGCAAAACAAATTGCAGTGTCATTTCTCTTTGGGCATTATGTTCCATCTTGGCATGGTAATGAGAGCAAGGAAAATCATATTTAATAATTTAAAGATCTAAATGTTTGCTAGTATAAATTATATCAGCAACCTTAATCTCAGTATTTCTGTATTCCTGTCCATCCCTGATACAAAACTCATTGAAGGTAATAGAAACACTGAGTGATTAAGATTATGCCCTTGTCATACAGAGATAGCAGAATGTTAACCATTGTTTTATTAAAGAAAATTTAAGATTCTCATGTCAAAAAAAGAAAGAAAATAAGACCAAGATGTTTTCAGCCTTTAGTGAGGTTTTCAGTTCTTTTCGAATTTCTAATTCACCAGACCAATTCATGAGTTGCAAAACCTTTATATAGTACAGGGGTGGGCAAGATATGGCCCAGGGGCCAGATCCGGCCCACCAGGCCATTTTATCTGGCCCGTGGCATGCCTAAAAAATTAGAAAATTAGTATTTATTTGCTACTAGCTGCCTGTCAAAGATTACAGGAGTCAGGGGTAGTAGGACCCAGAGGAAGCTGGTGGCAGGACCCAGCAGCAAGACCTGCCCAGCCCTGCCCCCGGCCCCTTGGCTTCTGGCCTGGGACCATGGGGCTGTTCCTACTTCCCTGCTCCAGAGAGGGAAATGTGGCCCTCGACAGCTCGCCAAAACTCAGTAAGTGGCCCTCTGCCCAAAATAATTGCCTGCCCCGATACAGTAGAATCTATTGCATTTGAAATGAGAGAGAGCAGCTCACTATCAAAACAGCTGTTTCAATGATACTGGAAAGAATTGTTAATCTGCCTCAGCCACACCAACTTTATTGTCCCTCAATGTTGGTGTAGAAGGCCAACCTGAAGAAATGTAATATTAACATCAATACCAGAGTGACTCAAGCACTGTCTTGTCCCCAGTGGTACCATGAGGTATGACCATCAGTTATTTTAAGCAAGCTCACATCACTATGGAGATAGATAAATGAGAGAGACAAAGCTGTGATCCAGTCTCACCAGAATCTGCTCCTTCCTCCTAGAACTATTTGCCACATGTGCAATTGATCATGCAGCTCTCAGATTAAGTTTGTTAGTTATCTGCAGACTTACTAATGACTTCCCTTTTTACTGGAAGACTGTTGTCCTTGCATCAAGGGACTGCTGCTGCTAACAACAGTGTCAAGCAGACAGTACCACTGACAGATGTTTTCAGTTGTGGTGGTATAAAACATCTAATTGTGTACAACACTTGTTAAGGATGCCTTAAGAGCCACGGTCACTTTTCTATCATAGATGCTACAAAGAAATGACATCATGCTGCATCTCCAATGTTGGAGCTTCAGCAAGATAAGAGATCTTATCTCCATCTTACATTGACAATTCTCCTCCTCTCTCTGTAGAAGGAAGAGCAGAAGATGAAACATTAAGCATATCATTTTGGCTGCTTTAGTGTTTGTAATTTTTAGTCACACTGTCAGTTGTGTGTGTGGGGGGGGGGGGGGGGGGCCCCCTCCGGAG
>NW_005843175.1:158856-267297 GCF_000455745.1 Alligator sinensis
TTCCCCTTCAGAGTAAGAGAGTACAAAGACTGCAAATACACAAGGCACAATGGTATTCTTTGGGCTCTTTCACAGGCTGCTTCTGAATCTGCTCCAGGCTTGTCCAACTAAGCAGCAGTTTCAAGTGAAGGATCAAAGTACTAGTTTATAGTTTTCCCAAGCTGTTCAGTGTAGCTTCAGGGTTGCCTACAGCTAAAGGAAAAGCTTTGCCTTAAAAAGAATCCTTTTTTGGCTGAATTAAAAATCAGGAAATATTTTATATTCTCCATTCAGCCAGTCCTAGAAAAAGGCTGAAAGTAAGAAAATATCTGAACATTGAGTTCCAAGTCTGTCTGTTCATCATTCTCTCTCCTCTCTCTCTTTGCCTATGAAAGCACATTGCGCTCTTTCACCACACATTTCACTTCTCCTCCTTTACAGTTGGGGTTTCATTTCCCATGAGCACCTCTGTTTTCCCAACTAGTCTACTCCTTTAGAACAGAAAAGCAGAGATGTAGGTACAAGGTGATTTCTTCCCTAAACAAATACACAAACCAGTTGAACACAGCTGACATGTTTGATATTGAACAAAAAGGAATTTTCAGTTAATAGGTAATAAAATAGCCATGTTATTAGTCCTATTAACTTCACATACATAAAAAAAAAATATCCTTAAATCTTTTTCCTCTGCTCTTTTAGGATTTGATTTACTTCTTCCTCTCTCTACCCTGCTAATCAATAAGGCCAGATATAGGCATTACACTTTTACCGGTGTAAGTGATCGGAAACTGGTCTATACCCATAACAGGACAGAAGTTTGGCACACAAAACCAGTCTATACCTGTAACAGAACATAAGTTCAGCCCACAGACTAGTTTAAAAAGGGCAGAACTCAGTCTAAGATTTGCCCCTCTCTTCTCCCCACCACCCCTTTCACTCCCTGGCCAAGAAAAACAAAACAAAAAAACAAAAGGCGAACCTATGTTCTGTTCACTACCAATTTAAACTGCTCCACTTACAGAAAACCATGTAACATAGTTCAATTCTGTCTCAGGTTTTTTGAATGTCTGTATCTAGCCTAATTCATAGTTGTATCAGAGTAGTAGTACAAAAGGCAGCCGCCTGCTAGTCCTTCTTAGTGATTTTAATCATTTGGAGGTACTTTTGCTCAGTGGTATTCAAATATTTACCCTGAGAAGAATGAACAGTGCGTCACTGACACTTCAGCACTCTGGAGTGTCAGTGAACATATGGATTTGTATCTGTAAAGAGAGCCTTGGAGAACTGTAGCAACTAGAGCCTTGTTTTTCAACTTACTAGTTCTAACTTATCCTTCCCTCCCATTACAAAAAATGCACACTGGTGAGCTGTTGTCACCACCAAATTGCACACATTAACAACATAACCAGGGGGAAAAAACTTTTAAACCAACCAGAAAATCTAGTCTCTTTAGTATATTGCCTCTGAACAGCTACCCAAGTGCTAATTAAATTCTGCACAGAGCACCCTCATCATAAAGATAATGCAGATAATGTGTTATCCACCTCAAGAATCACACTGTCTGCTACATCCAAACAGAGTGACTTGGAATGCTATTTGGCATGTCATTCATGCCAGATAAATTGCTTATTTTCCTTTTATTTGACAGAGTTGACTTGCATTTTGGGAGTCAATTAGCATATTCTTAACATTAGATCAATTGGCTTTCTCTTGGTAAGCCATCAAGTTTCCCTGTATTACAGACTTATCTCTAGTAGCATAAAGATAACAAAGCTAGCTTTAAACAAGTTAGCTCATGTACTGAAAGTAGCCTAGCCACAGCAATACAGGTCTCTGTACAGGGTCATTTATCGTGACAAAACTCTGCTAGATAGCTTCTAGTACTTAAGCTAGCACAAGCTATCTGTCAGCTCCATTGCCATTGCATGGTAGAGTTATCCTTTACTGAGTTGGTGTGATCATTCAACAACCTCCCCTTTGCATTTGAATTAAACATGTTGTTAAAGGGACCCAATTCTTTCCTCATGTGACTGATGAAACTGTTGTCATTATGTGGGAAATGTGAACTCATATGCCAAGTGCAGTAATGATCAGGCTAAAGGCTATACAGGAAAGGGAGTGATAATATTTCCTCTTGACACTTCTATTTTTTTAAAATAATCAAATATTCATCGCATCAGTGGCTGGAACTCATGTGTCACATCTTCCAAGCAACTCACCTACACAACTCAGCTAGAGAAGCGCCATTGTGCTCCATCTCCGCGACTATTATATTTTATACAAAATGGTTGCCTCTAATAAACTGAGGAAGATCCATCCCAGTATAATCTGTAGCCTGGTATTTAGAGCCCTCATTCTGGTGGCAGATATCTTGATTAAAGTCCCTCCCCAGATTAGGCAGTTTAGTTTTGAAAAATTCTCATTTTGTCTTTTTATCATTAGGCCTTTCCATTATAGGCTTTTCCATTCTCTTTTTAGAGGGCTTTCACAATGCAAATATTCCATTATGTCTACTGAACTTTGGCACCCTGAATTGCTTGTTAAATTTTGGGATAAAAATGTAAGCTGCTTTTTGCCAAATGGTTGATTGAAAAATATATTCTTTCCCCTTTGATTTAAAAAAAAAAAAAAAAAAAAGCAACCATATCTTTAGGGAGCTTTGTCACCCAGAAAGAAAGGGCTGGGTGATAAAATGTAACACACACATACTCCATGAAGAATACCTTTTACAATTTTAAATATATTATGTTGCCTATGTAGCTATATATAATAATCAAAGGGAGAAGGTGGGGGAATGCCATGGTTCACTCAGTCGATTTCAACTACATTCTTTGAACACTCCATTGATAAAAAGAGCTCCATGTAATTAATGCATTAAACTCCAAGCCTCCATAACATAGCCTTGCACCACACATGCAAAAGATGGGATTAGCATATAGGTTAAGAGAGAGAGAGAGAGGCAAAATGGATCCTGTACACCCTTTCCTTTGCTCCTCTTGTGTTAATAGCGTTTACACGATGCAGTGCTGTAAGATCACGCTGTTAAATAAGATTGTGGGGATGGGACAGGAGACAAGACCAAATGAAAGTTACATGGTGGAATTCCTGTCCACTTACATTCCCATCCATGGTCAGACCTAGGATTTTGAATAGGAGGGTACAGATGTTGTGGTGCAACATCACATATAACACAACACAACACACTTTTTCTTCAGGAAAAAACACCAAACAAAAATACAGGTTTTACTGACATGTCAGAGACTCAGTGATGATATTCAGTGTAATAACAAAGTAAAACAAATATAGCCTTATTGGAATGTGCAATAATTTGCTAGATTATATACAATATTACATTTAAAAAACATGGGGAACTAGGCAAAAGTAGTAAAGCAGATATTGTTTTATTAGTCCTGTAATCATCATCATTAAATATACATCACTTATTCATATTCATGAAACAAAATTATGGCTTCTTGAGCATCTTGACAGTGCATCCAGCACTTCACTGTCATTTTTACACCTGAGTTAATGTTTACCTGAGATAATGTTACCACACCTGAGTTAAGGTTTCAGGTGGGACTAAAAACAGTCAGCAGGACTGTGAAACAGAAGAGAGTGTTTACAAGGAACGTCTAATATGCCAAAATTGCAGAAGAAAGGATAACTTGATTAATAGGACATCAACACCATTAAAAAGGATAATGGGTCATTAAAACCTGAGATTAGCAAGAATTACGTATGTTAAAATGAACCATGAAGTAACATGAAGTAAATGACTCCCTCAACACTGCCTGAATAGAAATGGTGCTGCCTCTCCTAAGTGGTTGCTTTTAAAATTTGGGTGATGCAGAAATCAAAGTGTATCACTGCACCAGCCCGCTCTCCCCACCACCTCCATCCCCGTTTCTGTCCACCTTGTTCTTAGAAATCCTAGTGTTTGCATACTTAAATCTCATTACCACCTCAATAGAGCATGTATATGAAGAGAATTAGGGCAGTGGATCAGAGAGAGGAAAAGTAAAGTGGGAGGGAAGTGAAGAGACAGGTGTAAAAGTGAGAAAGAGGATCCTAATCACTTCTTTGTATCTTTACTGGGCTGGTACTGGAGTGCAGGAAAAGTTGACTGTTTCTGAGCAACTGGGACAGCTAGCTAAATAGAGAGGGAAGGGCAGGCTTCTGAGAGGCTATGCCTGGCTGAGGAGAGAGTAGTCTCTGTTGGTGGGAGTCGGAGAACTGAGGAGGAGATGCATGTCACTTCCAAACTTTTGGGTGCTTCACTTTGCTACCTTTCTACTTTTTAACATAGTTTATTTGTGAAAATAATATTTTCCCAGATAATGAGGTAGATTACTGTGACTATATACTACCATACCAGTGTTCCACATTATACATGTGTGGGAATATATATAATATAATATACAAAGTAATAGTAAATCTCAAAAGATGAATGGGATTTGCTGTTGCTGTCCCTGTAGGCCACATCCAGATGTGCAGAAGCATGTGCTTGCAGAGGCAAAAATAGTAGTGTCACAACCTTGTGCCGCTGGTTTTTACCACAACACATGCCCCTGTACATGTGCATTGGTGGATGACAAATTGTCCTGCTTTGGGCAAACTGCCTTTGCCCAGCTCCTCCTGGCTCCCAGCATGCTAGAGGAACTGAAGGAGTGAAGTTGTTCTGGCCGGCAGCCAGAGTGTCTCCCTGGAGGACCAAGTCTCTGTCTGCTGGTGCATGCTCCTGTCATGTGTGTTGCACTGCATTTTTTTCTGGTGCTGTATTTTTTTTGGCCCCTTGCTGCAAATTTGCAGTACAGGACATGTCTTAACATTCCCCACATGTAGCTTACGGCACCACAAACCTCATGACACTTCTCGTCTGAGTTTGTACCAAAGTCTCCTACATATATACTCTCTTCTGCAAATTTAAGGACACATCCTCCCCTGGTGTTAATTGCCATGGCTATTAGTGGGAAATCATTGAGAGCTGTAGCAATATTTATACCAGGTGTGGACCTGCACCTTTGTATTTTTCTGAGAGATTTGATTTTTATTTTGTAAGCCATCTATCCTTAATTCCCTTATGCTCTTACTGGTTTACCAGTATTTGTGTGCTTTAAAAGTGTTTTTGCAGCTGTGAATGCTTTATCAGCATCTTTGATAACTCACTGATTGCACATTGGGAATTGCTGTATATAAGAGAAACCTGTACCAACTTGCAAAAGTTGGAACAAGAGTTTATTTGCATATCATTTCCTAATCAAGCTTTTCTTAAAACTTTCATTTTCTGTATCCGGAGATAAAACCTCTCAAGCTGGATTTTTATCAGCATTTTTATCATACAGATTTGCTTTTTCCTACTTAAGAACAGCAAAGTTCATGGTCAAAATTTAGAAAAAAAAATCCTTAAAATGTATTGAAAGTGTAGGAAGTGCTATGCTGCATAAGTGGTCCCCCTGTTCCAGTAAATAAGTCAATGAGAGCCATTTCATCTTCATAAAATTAGGCCACTTACATGCCTAAGATTGGACTAGACCAAGGGTCAGCAGCCTACAGCCAGCGGTCTGGATTTGGATCTATGCTGTGGTGCCAATTCTGTCCTCCACTATGGGAGGTGTTGGGTCCGCAATGAGGGTGAGTGCAGACAGCTGGCTGCTTGGGGCAGGGAGAGGGATTTCTGGTCTAAACCACAGCTTAAAACATGTTCAAAAGCAAGCAGCAAAAGCCTGCCACCTCTGGACTACACTGCCACCTGTTTTTTGAAGCATGGGTATATCTGTATCTGTTTTAATTCAAGTGCGGAGTGCAGAATACACAGGTTTAAAAGCTTTATTCCTCTCCTTTTGTAACTCCCACATTTTAACAATTATCCAAGCACTTGGTAAGTTACAGTAGTTGATTCAGAAATATTAATAACTTATATTTTAAAAGGCTTATAATTGAATGTTTACATTGAAGTGAAGCATGAAAATCTTAGAGACTAAAATGAAATATTGCTTTACAAATACTGTTTAGAAAAAACAGAATGAATTAAACTCTGTTATACCTAATTCTTATTGCCCAATGCACAGATTCCCATTCTGAGATGTATCTGCTAAATTTCATTGAATTGTTTGGTTTTGTCTTGGTTTTCTGGATGTTCATTAGTATAATTAGAAGCAGAATTTGGCCCTACTTGTTGTATATACTGCTCTGTGATTAAAGAATCTGGTTCTTGGGTGGTAGATACTTCATGTGGCACTGCCGTTAGTGAAGCCCTACCAGCCTACTGAGATTCTGTCCCTGGGTTTGTAAAAGCAGTATTGGTTAGGTTTTAAATTCTTTTCTGCTGCTTCTTTCTGACATGATTCCAGTATGCAAAAGAAAGACAACTAGCATTAATTAAGAAATTGGCAAGTATAAATTCTTGGGGAATGTTGCTGTATAATTGAACGTAAGGTATGGGACCTTTTGCACAGTCAAAATTTACCACAGTCTGAGAATCTTAATGAGTCTAATGAAGACATGCTTTAGTTTTGAATATAAAAACATGCCAGAAGGTAGCACAAAAGATAAAAGAAGCTGGGATCCATAAATTTAAGAAAGGACTATGCTTTTAAATGTGTATGTAGTTTATGATAGACTTTTTATCCAGACAGCAGAACGAAGGTACAAACTAGGAGATTTACTAGAGGAACAAACCTGCAATAATTGTAACATACATTAGGTCTTTGCTTTTGACATCCTATCTGTACATTACTGGAAAATAAGAGTGCAACTAATAAAAGTTTGCACTTCTGTAGAGGCTGTCAACCAAGCATTTCAAAGTGGTTTAAAAACATTAAATAATTCTTCCATCAGAGTACTTGGTAATTTAGCAGTGCATAGGGATCTTGTCACCTCTGCTGCCTGATGACTCTATAATAGGTGCACTTCAAAGCACTTTAAGAATATTGTATGCAACTGAAACTGCTGGGAGACTTTCTATAGCTAGAATGTAATAATAGCAACTTACTTTTTCTAAGATGCTGGCCTTCAGCAACCATAATTTAGTAGCTTAGCTAGACAGTGGCACATCTGGCAAAATTGGATCCAAATTCTACAGGGGTTAATATTAGGCTGTCTGTTGATATCCATGCACTCTGTATAAACACTCTGCAGATAAGGTTCTTTGGGTCAATGTGATTTCTTTTATTAGACCAACTAAATAGTTGGAAAAATTGTTATTTGCAAACTTTCAGGCACAAACACCCTTCTTTGGGCATAGGGTGAGTCTGCTGGCCTAAGGACAGACATTACACTTAAACCAGTTTAAGTGATCAGAAACTGGTTTAAACCTGTAACAGAACAGTTGTTCCGTGTACATAAACCAGTTTGAAAATGTCTGAAACCATTTTGAGATAAACTTGGTTGAATGTAGTATCAGAGTTAACTGATTTGGCTCAAACCAATATATGCAATCTCTGCCCCAGAACCCTTGATGGTTTAAGATGAACCAGACAACCCCAGCATGCTCTCTGGGTTGGTCAGGGCTCTCTGCTCCACATCAGGGCTGGCCTCACCCCTCTGCATCTGCTTGGTTTATCTGTGCTAAACAGGGATTATTCCCTCCCCCCCACCCCCCATCACCACCACTTTAGCAGGCACCTCTGGATTAGCTAGACGACCACATGCTGGCTCCAGTCTGTGCTGTGGGAGAGACAAAGGCAGAAAGGCTTTTTGGAGCTAATCAACAGGTATCTTAACGTCCTTCCTTGGAAATGTTTGAAAAGAACTGTTTGCTCCCCTCCCTTCCCCTCACCACTCTCTGCTAAACACAAATTCCCCCCTCCCCTCTGCCTTTGCTGAGATGTCTGTGTATTAACCAGCAGGCCACATGTTGGGTCTGTCTAAATACACAGATAGCTGGTGATGTGTCTCTGTTGTTTTCTTAATGGGGCAATAAACACTGAGATGATTGATAAACACTGTTTATCACTCCCCCTGCTTGCTTGCCTGTCAGCTTGCTGCAGACAGTGTACAGAAGCAGGGCGGGAGAGTGAAAAGCTCCATATCAATATGCCTCAGAGTGCTAGCCCAGGGCTCCAGGCTGGCAACACCCCTGCCCCTTCAGCAGCAAGTAGGGAAAAGCCTGGGAGTGCAGGCAAGGTGGGGGTTTACATCCCTCCCTAATCAGAGCCCTGCTGGGGCCTGGTCATGCCCCCCTCAATTTAGCTCCGTGGAAGGGCAGGGAGGGCTACTCTAGCACCCACCTTTCCCCCGGCTTCCAGCCTGAGCCACTGCAGGCATTTGCCTGAATTTCCACAGTCTAAAGGGATTGTCTGTATGGTTGGGAACCAGTTCAGCCTAGCCTGGTTAGACTCACTTGTAAAGGTTGAAGCAATTCAAGCTGAGGCTTTTTGAATGTCTATCCCTAGCCCTGGTGTTTGTGTACTCTCCTGCATGAAATAGAAGCTTAAGCCAATAAGAAATACAGGAAAAGCTCTGTTATCCAGCACCCATGGGGAATGGGAGGTGCTGGATAACCAAATATGCTGGTTACCTGAGAGGCATCTTTGCCTGGTCAGGCAAAGACGCCCCTCCCGCCACGTCCGGTGCATCCACCTCTCAGATTAATTGTGCTGCCCCTCCCCTGGTGTCAGTGTGCTGGAAAAAAGGGAGCAGGATGCTCCACGCAGGTTGCTTTCCCCCGGGCTGTGGCCCAAAGTGGGACTCATCAAAACCAGAAGTCCCACTTCCGGTTTTGCTTTTGCTGTGTCAACCAGCGTCAGCTGGCATGCTGGTTAGTAGAGCATGCTGGTTAATGAAGTGCCAGATAATACGGCTTTCATTCTATTTGTCCTTAGACCAATATGGCTATAACTAACACTGCTGAAACACTGCAGACATTTCTGTAGTGCCTAGAGGAATCAGCATAAGAAGCATAATACAATGACTCATCAGAAACATGCAGCCTGTAGCACCTATATTGTGTTACTTGTAGCTTTTCCATCTACTGGTATAAGGATTTGACCTTTATACATTCATGGCCCAAGGTGGGGCATCTGGAGGTATGGGTTAATCTTTAGTGTTCCTGAAAACTAAAGATAGAGAAAAAAATCTATCCTTTTTCATCAATACATTTTGGTTACTACCCTTTTAATCCCTATTGTCTCCCTCATTGACCTCTACTTCTTTATGCCTGGCAACCTTTCTCATTATATCCTGCACAATTGTGCAAGAGGAAAATGTTTCAAATACATAAAGGAGAGGAGGTCAGTACAGCAGGCAAGTACTGAAATGATTGTAAATGTAAATGATTGCAAATGATTTTAAAGCTATAGTCTCATTAACAGTATGTAGTATAAATTCTGTTTGTCTCAGTATTCATTAAAATGTGATGAGTATAGATGGCAAAAATGTTATAGCGGAGGAGGAAGATAGACTGAAAGAAATCAGACCTCTCAGAAAGTGAGAAACTAGTGATGAAAATGGTTAATATCTGAAAAAATGTTTTGGCAAGGAAATATCTTGATAGTAATTTTGTAAGTAGCAAAAAGAAATTGGGGGCAGGGGAGGGTAAGAGTCAAGAAATATATTCCAAACCTTTTGAGAAACAGAAGAATACAATGCAGCCTGCTGCTTCAATTCTGTGCAGTCTTTTGGTTTTGTGTTTGTATAGTGCTGGGACAGTGGGGTCCTGGACTGTGACTTGGACCCCTATGTGTTATCACAATATAAACAAATGCACACAGAGTCATAGGCATTGTGAGAAGCAGTGGTTAAGCATGGTTGAGAGAGTACTATTAGAGTGTCAGCATGACAAACTAATTGTGCTCATCTGATGAGTTAGAGTTTACAATGTTCTTATCCACAGGCCTTCTCTCTGTAAGTAACTGGGCACAAAAGCCTGTAGATATGTAGAATGCTAGAGTCCACAGAATGCTAGAGTGATTTGGCAGTTCAGCCATCCTTCCAAGGGTAAGATCTTTAGGATAGTTTTGGCTAGAGCCCATTCTCGCTGTGAGAGGATGCTTCTAGCTAAGTAGAATGAAAAAAGTTAACAAATTGGTAGAAATGCATTTATATTCCTGGTAAAGTCAAATCACAAAATGCTAATACAAGCATTGATATCTTCTTTTTGCACAGCACAAGTAGGATGGAGTTGGTATAAAATCAGGATAATTTAACATAAGGGGAAGAGAACAGGCAGGCTGAATAACAGAAGGATTTAAGGAGTTTTATATGTGTATGAAATGGCTCTACTGCTAAGTTGCCTTTTGCCACTTAACTTTCACTGAAAAAATGTCAGTGGTTCATTCTTGAAAAGTTTTAGAGATTTAGAAGAATAGAACCACAAACACTTATCTCAATATGTGTAAGGTTTACATTTCCCCAAAGGCTACCTAGGGTAGGCTATTTTCAGTTTTTATTACAGAAAGAGAATCTCCAGCTTACATTTTCTTTTGAGCAAAAAAAAAAAAGTTCCTCCTTAGACCCATTCTCATCACTGCTGACAGTATGTCCAGCTGTTCGTCTACCTTGCTTTCCCTCTAGAGTGTGTGCATGTCTTTGTAAAGTAGAATAAGCATTCTGCTCCCCCAGTGGGAATCTATTACCATATTGTCCAATGTTTTCCTTGTGTCAAAAGGCATCCTGCTAAGACAAACATTCCCTACTGTCAAAGCTAGTAAACCTTTTCCAGGGTATTACTGCCTCATCCGCACAAGATGACTACTCCATTGTTTAGGTAGATAGGCCAATTGGTTGCAATGGCTGCATCAATGAATCACAATTGCCTGAATCCCAAGTTGGGTGCATACAGGTCTGAACTCGGTGTGGCCAAGTTCAGACTAAATAAGTGCTCATGTCTTTTCTTCTTCCTTGAGTCCTCACATTCAGTTCTAAAAACGAAACCTAGTTAGTCACAGGCATAAGAGAGAACCTGTTGTCTAGCATGTAAGGTCTAACACAGACAATTTTTATCCAGTGTTAACTGCGGCATGTATTTCCACAAGTGGAAACAAGTTTAACCATCCTTCCTTCCTTGTTCTCCTTTGTTCTCCTTCCCCCTCCCCTCTTTCTCTCCCTTTTTCTTCCTTTCTTCCTTTGTGCCTTCTCTCCATTTCTTAGATGTTTTTGTTTCTCTGACCTTTTCTGTTATGTTGTAACTTATTTGTGATGGGTTGATACTTCTATGCAACCACTGACAAACCCTTTATGCCACAATTTAGCTTTGTAGCCCTTTCTTCCCCTCCCCCTCCCCAATTTCTTTATTCTCTCACATTTTTCTGGCTCGTTTTTTTTCCCCTCCTTTGTTCTGTTTGTTCTTCTACTTGGGTTTACTGAATCTTTTCCTTCCATCTCACCTGCTCCCCATTACCCCAAACCACTCTGTTCACCTTGGAAGTAAGGGGTGCAGCCATAAAAATACCTTTCTTCTTAGGTAGAAGACTCCCAGACTTTAGGCTAGCAGTGTTTTCTCAGGATTGAAGGAGTGAAGAGAGAGAAAATAAATGTATTAAGTGTGTAGCTGAGCTTACATGCAGTTTACTGGAAAAGACTGACATGAGCATTTATGGAAAAGAAAACAGTTCATGTGAAGGTTGCCAGAAAATCAAACCCATAAAGATCAAATTGAGAGTCAGATTTAGAGAATGTGTTCTTAGTTCTCTTCTCCATCTTCCCCATCTTCCCCCCTGCCCCCGCCTACATTCTCATCCCCTCAATCATTTGCCGAGATCTACTTCCAAACATCTAACAGCTATTTTGGCTAGATACCATCTTGTATGCGCCAAAACTGAGCCCAGAAATGGGGGCGATGATCCAGATGGTGGAAATCTATTTAGAAAAGCCTGTGTGCAGTGCCTTGAAAATATTGAAGCATGTTATTATTCAGCTCATATGGAGCTTTCCCTATAAGCCATACTTGTTTTCCTTCTCTTTTGCTACCCAGCTGAGCAGCTCTTTCTCTCCCAAGGTATACTTTGCTCAATGCTTGTCCCATCTTTTTCTTCGTCCAGAACCAGGTAATAATTGCCTGGCTTAAATTTTCAGTTCTTTTAAATCTGACTCAGGATCCTTTGCACTTTTGCATCACCTTCCTATTACTCCTCTGTAATAAGCCCATGCCAAGCAGAATATTTGTAGTAGCCTTACATAACCAGTATTGGGAAATGCTAGGTGAGAGACAGCACTGAGGGCAATTCAAGCAATTTAAGCAGATCATGAGAATTATGGTCCTTGGTCCTTGAGTTTTTATCTTGGTTATCTGTTCTTTTTTTTACCTTGAATAAATAATTTAAAACTCTGTGCTGTAGTTTCCCCATCTGTAAAATGGGGACAAAAATCCCTGTCACTGACATGTCAGGAGGCTTGGTCAATGTTTGTGAGTTTATCTGAAATGTCTGATGTGGGAAATCATATGAATACTCAAAGGCAAAAAGATACTACCGGGGGAAAAAATCAGGGAAGGAACTGAGTGGGAAGGGAATGAATAATTAAAACTTTTGGAAACTTTTCCAGGAGAGGGGACTAGAAAAAGTTTCTTCTGGCTGAACAATGGCTGAATTTGTTAGAGGATATTCTGTTATAGTTTAGAAAATGCTGGTTTATATGCTTTGAATTTCTGAAGGAATGAAGGAAGAAGTTTCCCTTCTGTAGCCAGAGTATCTGGGATATGCAGCTGCTAATGTTTGTTAAGGGAATGTGGCAGAGACAGCAGGTGCCAAGTTGTTAAATATGGGATTGAAATGTTCCATCTATAGGTGCAGAAAAGGACTGCTAAAAATGAGAGCCTTTCCAAATCGGAAACACTGAGTAGGCTTACAGGACTAGGTTTGTGTTGATATTGCCAAAATGTATATACCAGCCTTCCCTTTTTGACCCCGAAAGGATTAGAAAAGCTGTCCATACCTGATAACCATTTTTAATTCAGTTTGGAAGTATATTAAATCTTATAACTAATCTCCTAAAACCTCTATTTACTGTAAAATTACCATTACCTTTTTAGGGATAGAGGTTGTAGCCACGTTGGTCTGCAGACGAAAGTAATCAGAACTCTTGGAGAGGCAATATCTGTTATTAGACCAACTAGATAATTGCAAAAAAAAATTCTTTATTTGCAAGCTTTTAGGCACTTGCACCCTTCCTCAGGCATAGGAGAGTGCAAAGTTTGTAAAAATTTCTTCCAGGTGGAAATGAAAATTTATATTTCACCACCTGTGTTTTACTTTTCTAACAGCTTTTGATTTGTCTCTTTGTATAATTCTGCCTTTGTATTTGTCTTTGTATTTCAAATATATGGTATCTCTTTATGCACAGCCTGGTCTCTCTTACATTATTAATAATTTTGGGGTTTTTTTCCCTTTGCATATTGATGATATACATTATTTATTTAGTTTTCTTAATTTATATCTGATATTATGTTACATTTTGATACAGCGTGCTTTCACAAACAGACTAGGCTGAAAATACTCTAACCTTGAAAAGTTAGAATAGTTCTCTCTCTCTCTCCTAAATTGTCATATTTATTCTTCTTATTTCTGTTTCTCTTTCAACCTGCTCAGATTATCTTTCTTTTATTATTAGTGCTCTCAATACCTAGAGCTGGGAGGGAAACAGTTTTCCATTCCTGTGAACGTTTCAGGATTTTGAAAATGTTCTCATTCTGCTTCAGGATACAACTAGAGCCTTTGAAGTTTTTTGTTTTTTTTTCTCACTCTCTGTGTCTCACTCCTAGTGGGGCTTGTATATGTACACATGCACATACACACTTTTCTAAGCAGAGAACATGAGAAATTTTTACTGACCTGCTCTACAAATATTCATGTTATGAGTGTTCTATGTTATATGCAAGTACCAGGAGCATGATTCCAGTGTGCATCAACACTGGTTTAAATACTGTTTACATCAGAAGTGACCAACCTGCAGCACGAGTGTCACAAGTGGCATGGGAAGCCTGTGTGCATGGCAGATCAGCAGCAGACAGGGCAGGCAACAGAAAGAAGATGAAGCAGGGATCACAGGACAAGTAGCCAAAAGCAGAGCAAGAGCAAGCAGAAAGCAGAGCAGCAAATCCCACAAGTGGAGGAGCTCCTGGTGGCACTTGGGGATGGTGCAGAGCTAATTTGCTGTGGGTGTGATGCTAAAAAGTTTGGCCCACATTGGTTTCCAACATATCCAGTTTGAAGTCAACATTGCGCAAAATGGGTACCTCAAAATAGGCACCTACCTCTATATTAGAGAGACAAGGATCTTTGGGTGAATCTGATATCTTTTATTAGACCAACTTAAATAGTTGGAAGACACTTGAAAAACCAATTTTCAAAACCAAAACCCAAAGAACCTTGTCTGCCTATGTCCTTAGACCAACACAGCTACAACCTACATCCCTGTACCTCTATATTAGGCACTCTACATGGCTACCCTGATGTTTACAAGTGTTAAGTACCACTGGCTCCTGCAGGGCGCACATTTCAGCTCGGACCTGACCCCATGGCATCTGTAAGTAATCTGCTACAGGGTGTGTCTTTGTCAGCAAGAAAATAGATATGGTTGACACCCTTTTAGTCCCCTTTGTCATGTATTCAAAAGTTGCATCTGCAGCATGTGAAAATCCACACTATCCATGGCCTTTCAAAATTCCTTTGTCTCCCCTACTCAGCAGAACAAATGTAATGGTTGAAAGGAGAGTCTTTCTAAAAGCAAAAAAATTAAAAAATTAAAATAAATTGAAAAAATATGTTAAAGCCAAAGACAAGGGACAGCCCCAGTTTGAATTCTGCTGATCTCTTTGCTTTGTGTTTTAGGCTCATGGGATTAGCTTTGTGATAACCAGTACTTCTACAATTTGCAGCACTTCATACAGTAACAGTGACTCTTTGATGTACCTATATTGATAGTCTCTTGAATTAAGATCCAAGATTTCTTTTGTTTAACTACAGGGGTCCAAATCCTAAGATCATAGCAGCACATCTTTGCACAGCAGGGCATTTGGTAAAGAGCAAGGCCATGCCTACACTTAAAAGGTTTGCTGGCATAGCTGTGTTGAGTAAGAGTGAGGAAAATCACACCCTGCCTAACCATCATCACACTAACAAAAGCTCTGGTATAGATGAAGTAACATTGACAAAAAATAATGCCTTATGTCACTTATTTTTTTCAGGAACGCTTTTAGCTATGCTTGCAAGCCTTATCGAGTATGAACAAGCCCAACTCTGCATAAACAACTTGAGATGCTAAAGGACTGTTCGAATACTCTTGAAAATAAAATAGAAAAATATTTCATCCCAACTGCTGGCAGTGGAAGTTTACATTGTAGATCCTGAAATTATGACAGAAATGTAGAGTCTGAAGGAAGAGATCATTAATGTCAATCCCTCTGCCATGAGGCAGGATCAAATATACCCACAGGTGACCCGAGCAGGGTGTGGTGCCCAGGGCAAATTGAAGACATAATGAAGCCGGTGGTGGATTTGGCAGGGGAGGGGGAGTGGTGCTGAGTAGCTGGATGCAAAGTTGCCGATGGCAGCAGCACAGAGTCACTGCACACATTCTGCCTGGCTCCGTGGGGCCCCCCAAGGCACAGGACCTGGGTCAGTCACCCTGATTTCTCCCCCCTCCCCCAGGGCAGCCTTGAATATACCTAGTAGATATTTCCTGGCTGATGTTGATCTGATCTTCTTTAAAAACTTTCCAAAGACAGTGATGCCAATTCTTTTGGCTGGGATTCATTGTCCTTATAGTATTAACCAATGTCTAACCTAAATCTTCTTTGCTAAAGACTGGGCCATTTTCTTCCTGTTATATTCTCAGTGGACATAGAGAATGACTGACACATTACTGTCCCCTTCATAATAATCTTTTGCATGTTGAAAGAGCTAAGCATGTCTCCTTCCAGTTTTTGCTTTTATAAATTAAATCCACCCAATTTCTTTAACCTTTCCTTATAGTTCATCTCATAAGCCCTTTATTCTTGTGACACTTCTCTTAGCTGTCTCCAGTTAGTTTCCATCTTTCCTAAGTGTGATGCCAAAGCTCAACACAGTATTCCAGATAAGGCCACACCAGCACCAAGTAGAGGAAAATTATTACCTCCAGCATTTTACCTGTGACACTCCTGGCTGCAGTAGCACCTTGCTGTTTTTGCTAGAACATGTTAAGTGGGAGCTAGCCTTTACAAGAAGAATAATTTAGGTTATAACCAGCACACATGATTTGCATGCAACCCAGTAAGTGGCCTGTTGAAGAACTATATAACTGACTTAAGAGTTTGCCTATAAACCAGTTCACACACTAATGACTAATCTGAAGGACAGTCTTACTCATTCAGCAACTAGCTCTAAACAGATCAAAATCAAACCCAAATCAATTCCATTGCACAATTTCTGGAGCCTAAGAGGCATTCCTTTTTGTTTCCCAAGTTTGTCATTAGCAATAAAGAAGGCTTACCTTGTACACAGACAAGCTAGTCATCTCCAAGCTCCTTTCTTTCAAGCCATGTTTCTCAAGGTGCTTCTATGATTGGGAATTTGAGCAAGATAAATTTCTACCAAATTGGCTGTTGAGAAAACATTTATTTAAAATTAAAATGAGTGCCACCACTTTACAGCTGAAAGTGATGAGGTATCACTGAGTGACCTATTAGCTCTTTGCAGCCCCACAAATGATTTCTTTCTCAACTATAGGATATACGCCTTCAAGGAAATCTGTCACCAGTTCTAATACCAGAATCATTTTGATTGCTTCTATGGTTGTAGTCAGGAGATTTGTCATAGTCTGAGACAATGATTGGTTTGGAACGATGTAGCTCTTCTTCAGTATTTCTCCTTACTACTTTTTATTACGTACATCTATAATACGTGCATTATATATTGGTTAGAACTGAATGATTAGTTAAAACAGGGTTGAAGGTCATCTTATGTAGAGTTTAGATGATAGTTGTATAGGATGGTTTGGATAGGAATGATCCTGCCTCAGAACTAGATGACCTCTGGAGGTGCCTTTCAGCCCTACTTCTATATGAAATGTGTTTAGTGGAAACTGTGAATTTGAAATTTCAGGTTTAATTGACTGTGTAGTCAAAAAAAGGCAGCAGTTGTATGTGGAGCGGCAGCAACGCAGGGTGGTGGGTGGCAGCAGTGGTGGCCACATGTGAACTCCTCCCTCTCCTCTTCCTCCCGCCTCAGGCAGTCTGCCAGCAATTCTGGTTAATAGAAAAGCCAGTTAGTAAAATGCCGGATAACAAGGAGTTTACTGGATTATAGTAGCTACAGTGGGGGTTGGGACCCTTTGTGTTGTGCACTATGAAAAGGAAAATGGAAAATATACCCTAGTTCAAAGGTTTATGTGGCCATAAAAAACAAGTTTTACAAATACTGAGAACAAATACTTGCTCTAGCACCTTTCCCCCTCCACCCCTGCTTTCTGGCCTGGACCACTGCAGGCATGTGGCTGTATTTCTGGAATCATAAATTAATATCTGTTAACTTGCTTATCGGCTCAATCTACGCTCAAGACTAACCTGCAAAGATTGAATCAATTCAGCCTCAGGCTTTTTGACTCTCCGTACTTAGTCAAACAGCTCCAGGATGACTAACCTGCAGCGCGAGTGCTACAAGTGGTGCAGGCAGCCATTCTGTGTGGTGCACAAGTGTTCAGGGTGGGTATAGTAACAGATAGGGCAGGGAGCAGAAAGCTGAGCATCAGATCAGGCAGGGAACAAAGTGCAAGAAGCACAAAGAAAGAATAGCTTAGTCAAGGAGCACAGGGCAGGGGGAACAAAACTGAGCAGCAGATCAGGTAAATAAAGGGATCAGAGTAGCACCTGGGGCTAATTTGTGCCACACTTGCCAAAAAGGTTGGCTCTTACTGAACTGTTCAAATCTAACTGTATCTAAAATATTCAGTGTAAACCTAATGATAATTGTTCTGCCCACTTCTAATAGTGCTAGGCTTTGTTTTCTACCTAACATTTTATCTTATATCGCATTTGGGAATTTTAAATTCAGAACAAATGAGAATTGCCAATATCAGCATAATACTCTAATAACAAAGAGCTGGCTAATGCATTTGCCTCTTAGACAATGTGCGTGTATATGTGAATATATGTTTTGTCTTTAAATAGTTCTACATTGCTTTTAAGTGCTATTGTGTGGATATTAGGTTAATTTCCTTAGCTTATACTTTATTTCCCCAATGAATCTTTGTGAAGGAAACTTTGATGGGTATGTGGGTGAAACACAATCCACATTTTTAGGCAGTTTTTGTCAATAAGAGTAAAATGGTCTCAAAAGCTCCAAATGTCTCCTAATAGACCAGTAGAATTTATTTTACTGCTTTACTTCTCATAAAGGCTTGTACAATAGTTGTTGTTGAAGTTATGCATGTAATGGCCATTAGAGCTCTATTTTTTGTTTGGTGAATGTTTTGGGGGTTTTTTGTTTTGTTTTGTTGTCTGCTTAGTAACACACACACACACAAAAAAAGAATCTGGTCTGCTGTTGATTTGAGGAAAACATTTTCCTAAGACACAGGCATAGCAACACTGATCATCCCCATTCTTACCTTTTGGGCTTCCAGCTCCTCGGCGTGGCATTTACAAGCCCAAGTTAAGCGCTACGTAAGGCAGAGTTTGGTGTCTAGGAATGGGATTTACAACAGCTAACTTACCGAAGTAGGGAGACAGCTAAGCTAGCCAATAGGAAATGATCAAGAGAGTGTCTGAAATCTCACCCATATTTGGGTGCCTACCTGTAACATCTGTGGGATCAAGATGCACAGTCTTATCTTGTGGTCCAAGTGAGCCATCTTTTTTCTACTCTTTATATAATGGCAGTAGTGGTTAAAGCACTCACCTGGGATACATGTGGTAGTATTGCTTTTGGCCAAGGCCACCTTATACATTTCATAATAAGACTATTTCCAATCACTTAAGACTTTAGCAAAAATTAACAATTTGAGTTTGCCTTTTCTTTCTGGGTTGCTGTTTCAGGATGAATCTTAATCTTATGTGCTAAGTTTCAGAAAGACATGGTGCAGCCTTTTATTGGAATGAAAGGGTTAAGTAGGATTTTCCCTGAAATTCCTCATCTCAACAGTCACAGAAACTGAGTCCAGAGAAATCTCTATCCTGCACTCTACCCGCTTTTAATGTAGCTCTTTTTTTGTACATAACTATTATCAGTATTATAGTAACACATAAAAGTCTCTACCAAGATAATGGTTCCATTATGTTAGACAGTATACCTACAGAAAGAGAGAGAGAGAGTCCCTGTTCCCCAAAAGCTCATGGCCTAAATAGCTAGCATTGGAAAGGGGAAAGAAAAATACAGAAGAGTGGAATAATTTATCCAAAGTTACACAACAGGTAACTGGTACAATGGAAACCCAGGCCTCTGAATTCCTGGCCATTTCACTGAGCCATGATGCTTCAAGTGACTTCAGTGGAACTATTTCTGCTTACACGAAGCATGAATCTGACCCAAGTAGTTCACAGCGAGCAGTTAAATCAAAATGTTAGGTTATTTTTAAGTGCAGGCAAAGATATTCTTAACAGAGCTGTTTTTAAACCTTACATGTGCTTTAAAACATTCTTGTTTGGAATTGAAATGGGAATTAGTCCCTATTTTGGCAATATGTACCTTTTGCAAGAATTCAATGAGCAAGGAATTTAATTTAATTATAAATCACATTTTTTCTCCTAATTAAATCTTAAAGCCCATGTCTACATGAAACACTGACTGTGCAGTTTTTACTGCACAGTCATTTAGTACTAGTATAAGCATGTACTAAATGACTGCACAGTAACCAGAGTTACTGCATAGTAGTATCACCGAACAGCTTTTAGGGGACACTGACTGCACAGTAGCTCGTTACTATTGTTCAGTAGTGTTACATCACATTGTGTGCCACACAACACTGCTGCACATAGTAACAACATACTGTGCAGTCAGCAACTTGTGTAAACATGACCACTGTGTAGCAGACATAAAATCAAGATTTGACACCTCCAACCTCTCTCTTAAGTCAATAGTAATTTCCATATTTTTTCACATACATCGCACACAATTTTCCCCCAAAATAGCTGCTAGAAATGGAAGTGACCATTAGCAATACGACAAGCAGGTTTTGCTGCTTACTGGATGAAACTAATAGTAAAATCTATAAGGAGCAAATCTTGGGACAGAACACTAAACAGGCCTGGCTCCCTAGCCGCTGGTGCCGTTACTCACTAGAAGGAAAGATCTTGTTTTTTCAAATTCAAACACAAGGTGTGTAATATATTGAATCTCATGTTGTATGCAGAAAAATAGGGTACTCAGTTATTCATTGAATCATTCCTCACAAGTTGGTGATCTGAGGTCAGTTCTCAGTCTAAGGCATGTACATCCCAAATAATACCACAACTGCTATGTTAATTAAGTGTTGCCACTTTGGAGATTGCAAGGAAGACTCAAAGGAATAGATGGGCGATAGGTACTAAACTATTTTTTTATCACATTAGGGTGATAAAAGAACTAATGCACTTTCCTACTACAGGTGAAAAACTTATCAGTGCTGATTTATACACTAGACTGTTTCCTGTTACATTTTTTAAAATAATAAACACTTTAATTTCCATCGCAATTATCCTTGAATTTTTCATGAACACTTTCTCTGCCTGAGAGACCTATAAGCATTGTATAACTGTATATTCAGTTAGCTTCCATGATCAAGACCATTAACCTGTATGAACATATTTTCTGTAACATGTAGTTCTATTAAAGTGATTTATTTTAGGAATAATTTATTTTGTTTACATAATTAAACAAGAGTAAAATGCATTGCAATACTATTGCACCCAAATTAACCATCAATTACTATGTGATTTTGATTTAAAGTTTATTCCACAGGATAGAAAAAATGAATAATTTTGAACCTCACCCTATATAGTTGCATCTTTATTTCAAGGAAATAAACATGGAAAACAAATAGTCTTTCTCTCCAAAGTAATATTAAACCAACATTGCACTCTAATACAAGAACCACTATTATATTTAAATTAACTTTTTAAGAAAATGTGTTTTATCACATTTTTATTTCATATATTATAACATTGTTTACCTATTTGCATTCATCTTTCCAGTAAATATTTTTGGAAAATACACCTCATTCAGAGGGATTTGAGACATAACATCCCTAAAACAGAGATCCACAAAGCTTCCTGTTACAATAATTATATTGGGGTGCAAGTCCTTGAAGGATGTTTTACTTGTTCAATTTCTCTTAAGTTGTAAATTAGAAATGTGTGATTATTGTACTGTGATAACCTACTCTTAGAAAATTAATATTATTTCTTCAAATTTCACATGTGACCTATAAGTCAGGTTTTAATCTTTTAAGAGCTAATTTGCCAGCTATTGTAGGGCATATGCATTTCTAATGCTGTCACATCTAAGTTCTGTGTCATAGTGATGTACCACTGTCTCTGGAGCATCAAATAATAATAATAATAATATTTTACTTTAACGGCAGTTGACAAAAGTTTCAGGGTTTCACTCCACACATGCTTAACGCTGAAAAACACAACTTCACTTGTTTTATTTCAAATCCTGACCTGAATTAAACCCATTAAGTGGCATCAGTTTAATGAATGTAAATGCAGATACGGAGCATAAAATACCATTAGAAACAGTACATCTGAAAGTACATCTGACTTATTTAAAGTCTTAAAGTTGTAACAAATAACAAAGAATAATGGCGCACAGTGCAGAAGCTGCAAAAGACAAAACAGTAAACAGTTAAAGGATTTTAAAGTTTCTATATTAAGTGTACTAACTTATAGGTATGCGTGAAGCTTCAGTCACTGATTCAGCTCGGAGGAGATTCGGCCTGATTTGGTGGCCAAATCTCAATCTGAATGAGACCGGGAGATGCATTAAAAGGTCTGAATTGAATCTGAAGCCTCCGAATCGATTCAGAAAAGATTTGGAGAGATTCAGAGGTTCCGATAGGCTGGGGAGAGGCAGGCACGGCCAGGTGGCTGCAGGTTCTCCTGCAGCTCCTCTGGCTGTGCCTGCCTCTCTCCAGGGGGAGGGAGCTGCAGAAGTCCCCATGGCTGCCCTGCCTGGCCCCATCCCCCACTCAGCCCCAGCCTCCAGGCACTTTAAAAATAAAATAAAATAAAATAAAAATAAAGGCCTGCAATCAGCAGCAGCAATCAGGGCCTCTGGGAGTTCATGGCAGAGCCCCCCTGCACAGTGGGGGGCAGTGAGGATTTTCCCCCCATTGGCACCCATGCAGCAGCTGTCGTGTAATGCCATGCAGCGCAGCTCAGCAGGGTGCTGCACACTGTCTGGGAGCTGGGCCGGCTCCACCTGTCAGCTGGAGCCCAGCACTGCTCAGCCCCAGTGGTCCCAGCTCCCAGACAGCTTGCAGTGCCTTGCCAAGCCACACTGCACCCATGCCATGGGGCAGCTGCTGTGCAGGAACCAGGTTGGGGGGTGATCCCTACTGCCTCCTACTGCCCCGCGCTGTGTGTGTGTGGGGGGTGGGGCTCTGCCATGACCTCAGAGGCCCTGATCACTGCTGCTACATCCAGTGACTGCGTGGCTCTATTTTTTTTTAAATACCGGGAGGGTGAGGGATGAAGCTGGGCAGGGCAGCCACTGGGGCTTCTCTCACGACTCTCCCCAGCTGATCCAAATCTCCGAATCAGCACTGAATCTCCAATTCTGATTCAGCCGAATCGAATGAGGACAATGATTCGAATTACTGAATCAAATCACTGCCCTCTGAATTGGCCGAATCCAAATCAAATACTTCCTTATTTGCACAGGCCTACTAACTTATGTGAAATTTAAAGTATTACAAATTGTATTAAACTGATTCAAATACTATTCCTCTCCCCTTTTATAAGTGGTGAAACACTCCTGTCTCAGTTGCTTATTAGAGCATTTTCAATTTCTACCTGGCAAATTCACGTTTCTGAGCAGAATTGACTAAGTGCATTCACAGTTTACTTCATTTCCCTTCCTTGCAAAAAAAAACAACAAAAAAACAACCAAGAATCACCTATGATGGTCCAAAGAAGCTATG
Source organism: Alligator sinensis (assembly GCF_000455745.1). Taxonomy (NCBI): domain Eukaryota; kingdom Metazoa; phylum Chordata; order Crocodylia; family Alligatoridae; genus Alligator; species Alligator sinensis. The sequence continues at coordinate 181,870 of NW_005843175.1, forward strand.
AAAAGAAATGCTTATTGTCATGATATCTCCTGAGTTGCTTTTGCCATCTCCTGGAAGGGCTACAGGTGCAAACTGCTTCCCAGTGGGCAAGTCTGTTTGTGAAACTAATGCAGCTGAATAAATTATGGTACAGTCCACACAGGAGTTTATTGCTCCCGAGCACAGCATTTACACATGCACCTGGAGCTACAGCATGTTGAGCTGGGATGGTGCAACCGCAGCTGGCAGTGGATCCTAGGAGTCAACATTCCAGGCTGGGGCTGCTCTGACTCATCTCAACATGCTGTGTAAGGGCTGGCTGGGGCACAAGAAGCTAGCTGGCAGAGGCTAGCTGGCACCCTTGTGCCCCAGCCAGTCCTTTCAGTGCATTGCAGTGGAGTAAATAACTCCACCATAGAATAGTACTTGTGTCTGACAATACTATCCTATGGCAGAGTTAAGTAGTTTATGCTGTCCTAATAGCACTGCAAATGTAGGCAGTGACATTTTACGGTGGAGCTAATTAGTCAACTCCATGGTAAACGTCTCATGTAGATGTGCCCAGTTACACCAAAACAGCTCTGCTGGGTGATGCACTGGAAGGTGGCAGAGAGAAAATCAAGGCCATTTGATTACTTAGCCCCCGCCCCTCATGGACTTGCTTGCCAAGCTGGTATGAACAGTAGCCCTAAAAAGCCAGGTTTCTCCACCATGTACTTGAACCTGTCCCATTATTTTACTGTGTGGTTGATTTGCACTGACAATATCACCATTAATTAGGGCGAGCAAATGTTTCACTATTTTTCCATATCTATTCATCCCTTGCTGGAAATAATTATTTTGAGTAATTACAATACTTTAAACCACCATCAAAAAAGGTTTAATGAGAAACTATTGATTGCAGAAACTAATTGAATATGTAGTTCTATATTTACAGTACTGTTGATTATTAATAATTTATTTTTAATAAACAAGCAACTGCTATTATTGTGTAGGACTGATGGAGTTGCAAGCTATATTGCAACTTGTGGAAAGTGGAGGTATCATAAATACCTTAATTGAAAATATATTTAATGTACAAGCTGTGAAGCAATATCAAATGGGCAAAATGTTACCTGATTGTAATTTATGATGTCCAAGCAAAATTGCTTTGAAGTGATTTAAGAGAAATGTAAGCAGTCTGTTAAAGTAGTTATTTCATTTTAGATGATTTTTAGAGAATCGTCAGATATTAATATGAAATTCACTTTTGGTCTGCACCCTGCTTCCTTTATATGTAAGCTTAAAACTCATTCCTAATAGTATATGGATCCAATTTCTATTTATAAGAAAACCCCAGTGCTCTGAGTAAAGTTCTGAATGGCAGGAGAATTTAGATTCACTTCATCTAAATGCTCTAGTGCTCACTTGTGAGAGTGCTCATAAATTAAAATAACATTCAATTATTCATCCCTAGGATCATTAAAAATGACTTAATACAGTTACTGTTATAGCTTTGTTTCCCAATTTGTCTTTAGTATTTACATTATTGGATATATATCCAAACTTTCATTGGGTAATGTGTTGTCAGCATTAGCATGTGTTTTATGATTTGGCAGTGTTGTAAATAATTAGGTTGCTTTTAGCATCAGTTTAGTTTTCTATTATTAGAGTGACATAAAAGACACTCCAATATAACTTTAGGCTAGGGACAGGCATTACACATAAACAGGTTTAAGTGATCAGAAACTGGTTTAAACCTGTAACAGAATAGATGTTCAGTGTACCTAAACCAGTTTGAAAATGGCTGAAACCAGTTTGAGATAAACCTGGTTGAATGTAATATCAGACTTAACTGATTTGGGTCAAACTGGTTTATGCAATGTCTGTCCCAGACCCCTTGCTGGTTTAAGAGAAACCAGACTCCCCCAGCATCCCAGCATGTTCTCTGTGCTGGGCAGGGTGCTCTGTTCCATAGCAGGGCTGGCCCCTCCCCTCTGCTCCCTGGCTGCGTCTCTGACACAGACTGTGGGCTGCTTCCTCCCTCCCTCTCACCACTCCCTGCTGAGCAGGAATTCCCCCTCCCCTCTGCCCTGATGAGAGGTATCTGTGTATTAGCTAGCAGACCACATGCTGGCTACAGTCCCTGCTGAATCAACAGGTAGAATCAAAAGGCAGAATCAACAGATAGCTGGTAACGTCCCTCTGTTGTTTTTTTTAATGGGTAGATAAACACTGTTATCAATTCTCTGCTGGGCTAATCAGAGTGTCCTGCCAGGGCCTGGCTATACCCCTCTCCCCTTCAGCTCTGTACTGTGGAAGGGAAGGGAGGGCTGCTTTAGCATGCCCCAGCTGCTAGCCTGAGCCACTGCAGGCAGCTACCTGCATGTCTGCAATGTCTGTGCAGTTACAAAGTGATATACCCTAGCCAGGTTAGACTAACCTGCAAAGAGTGAATCAATTCAGGCTTGGGTTTTTTGAATGTCTGTCCCTAGCCTTACTGTCTAGTAAACTGTTTTTTGTATTCAGATCATCTCATTCATTCTACCCATATTTTCTCTGTGATGTACAATCTCTCCTGTAATGGTAGACTCCTGCTTCCTTGTTCAGTGCATAATGTTAGCATTGTCTCATGAATAAAAAGCAGGTTGACTGGAGTTGTTTTAGGGATTGTTTGTCTGTCTGTCTGTCTTGTTTTATTTCATTGTTAAAATATGGCAAAGGAAGATTTATGAAGGATATGAAAATCATCAAGGGTAAACAGAATTCTCTATACATGAAGAATCACCAAGGGTAACCAGAGTGCACTGTACACTATACTTGTGCTAGTCATTTGGGAGAATCTCATGCAAGGGTGTTTCAGAAAGTGACAGCAATTTCAAAATAAAACTATTTTGTGTGCAGTCGTCATTTACTGAACCTTTATATAGTCATAAATGATGGGTGCATTTGACAATGCTGCCATCAGTGCTCCCCACTGCTATGTGGTTTCTCACTCAAAGCACACAAAATAGTTTTATTCTGAAATTGCTGGTACTTTCTTAAACACCCTAGTAAAAACTTTAATGTCTTTGTAAATTAAAAAACAGCATAATTGCACTAACATCTTGATAATAACAAATGTTTTCTCCCATATGCAGACACTCTAATGTCTGTGTCCTGACAGATGTGCAGCATGCACTCATACTGATATGGGTTTGACAAGCATAAACAGCACGTCTTATGGAGTATTCAGAAATACTGACAGTATTGCAAAGAAGTTTTTCTTCCATTTTCTTTATAAATTCTTAAATATCAGAAGAATAATTGAAGCTTAAAAAACACAATGCTTCTGACACCAGCATCTGTCAACAGGGACATTAGGAACCTGATTCTCTCTGCAGCTGCACCTGTTTTTGCCAGTATAATGCTGGGTTCCTTTTCCTTTGTTCATAGCCAACCAAGGAGCCAGTCCAGAGTATAAAGAGCTAAGTGCCCAGAGACTCCTTCTAGCTCGACTTCCTCATGGTTTTTAATATAATCTGGAAGAACTTGCTAGACTGCAGTGGAAGGTGCTGTATGGACAGCCTCTGGAGTGGTGCCATTATGAGGGGATTCATTCCTTTGCTTTCTGTCTAAGGAGCTATTAGGAGTACTGTAACCCTCTCAGATCCCACTCTTTCTTTTCTCAGTTACACTTTAATCCCTATATACACATCCTGCAAACGTAGATTTTAGGAAATCTGGTCCTTACGCTACCTTGTGCTGCAGCAAGAAAGGCATGTTTTCCCCATTCCTCATGGAGTTGCTTAGGCAAGGCAGCTTTTTGCCAAGTTTCTACTGGAGAGCCTCCTTGATGTAGTCTCTCTACCAGAAACTGGTAAACGTAGATGTTATTCCTTTTAACCCCTATTATCTGTTACAGAGTAAAGTTTTTATGTGTGTCATCACAGCCATCCAGATAGCCACACCTCCCCATGCATGTTATTTGTCCTGTGGACAGAGTGAAATCCAGTCAGAAATGTTTCTGTCAAGCTCACAAAATGAACTGCATGATTCTATTGCACTGATCTTCAGTGGCCAATATCCCAGTTTCCTCTAATAGCTTGGCACTGTTTATCTTTGGACTGGCTATCTATCTACATCTTCAAGAACCCCAGGACTGTCAAGAGATACCCTTGTCTTCATCTTCAGTGAGATTTCCGTTCTATTGCCCACAAAAAGGTTCCCCTATTTATTCTTTCTTCTACTGTTCAGTGATCTCCAGTAAAATATACATGATCTATTTTCAGCAGCCAACTTTCCCAAGCCCAGTTGTATTATATAGTAAGAGAAAACTGACACTTTAGCTCCACAAAATTAGGTTTACCTAGAGGGAGGATTTCCTATTTCTTCAACAGGTGTACCAAACCTTAATAGGCCCTTAGTGGTTCTGAGCTCCTTGCTATTTTCCATACTCCATATCAGAGGACAGCAAATAGAACCAATACTCACAGCGTAAAAAGTGTTAATATTTATCTGGATGCGTGATCTATTCATTCATGTATTTTTTTTTCACTGCAGAGAATAGTACTTGAATAATGGAAAATATGAGTAAAACTTAAAAAAAACAGAATGTAAATATAAATATTCATAAATATGTGACTACTTCAAAAGAGTATAGTTTCATTCACCTCAATGAAGCTGTGCCACTGCACAGCAGCTGAGCATTATTATTGGTATTTTAGTAATGCTTAAAAGGCCCAAACAGAAGTGGAGCCCTATTGTGCTTACACTCTTCCCACACAAAATGCAGAAATCTTCTGGAATAAACACTATGTGGACTGACAAGGTTATAAGAAGCAGTAATGTATATACAATCCATTAGGGCTGCTTATGTAAATTCGATTTAGGAATAAATTTAATTCCAGATTGGGTCATGCTGTTTTTATTGGATGAGGAGGAATAGGAGTTATGTTCACTTTTGGAGTATAAAAAATAATTACCATCATAGTGAATGAGCAGACACAGTAGTATATTCCATCATATATAAATGTACAAGTATCTATCCTGAAAACCCACATATGGCTTTACTCATGAGTAGTCTCCCAGCCAAGCCTTCTTTGGATCTATTAGGCAGTGTGTCCCAGCCTGGTAGATCTTCTGAAGCGAATCAAAATGAAGATTTCCCCTGGGAGGCAATAAGAGTTTTGCCAAAATGGAAAGCCGCATCTAATGTGAACTTTTAAGTTTAACCAGTTAATCATGCTCTAACTTGTGACCCAGCCACATATTCAGTCAATAAATGACATAAAATGAGGAGTAAGCCACAAAGTTATTCCACAAAAAATGTATAACTTTATGGCTCATTCCTGTCATACCATTAATTGAATGTGTGGCCAGGTGCATCCCTGTGGCTGCAAGGCTGCAGCTAATAGGGCTCACCACTACAGGGGTACCACACGTACTTCCTTGGCTGGGATTCCCATCAGCAGACGGGGCTGGGGCTTGCAGCTGGGTGGGCAGCCCATGCACTCCTGCATCTGGGCGTCCTGACAACTGTGGAGTTGCAGCCACAGGAGTGCATGGGGGTACACCATGGGGCACATCCATGGCTGTGAGCCCTGTCAGCTGTGGTCTCTCAGATGTAAGGGTTTGCTACTTGCTGGTTCAGGGGGATCTTGGGACCATGATCCCAGGCTCCCCTTCCACAAGCAATAAGGAGTGATTCGACCTGATGCTGGATTCCACATCATGCTTGCATATGTGGCACAGCAGGAGTTGTGATTGTGTGGATCACGCATTAGATCCTATCACACCTTTAGAGTGGAAGAAACATCCTGGATCATCAGATCCAGTCTCCTGCTATCACAGGTAACTACATTATATAATCCTGGTTATAAACTGATGAAATGCCATCTAAAAATCACTTAGGTTCATAGAGCCTTTATTGAAAGTTTGTTCCAGAACCTCACTCTTTCAGTGGTTAGAAACCTTCTTAACTTTTGGTTTAAATTTATTAATGGTCTTCCTGGTTCGAAAAAATCTTTTGATCTCCTTTTGTAAGGCAGGTTTTTCATTCCCTATCATATGACTATACCCTTCCTTACACCTGTTCCAGTTGTAATTCATCTTTCTTGAACCTGTGACATCATACTTTTATCTGATATTCTAAATACGGTATCACCAGTTTCTGGATAAATAGAATAATCTATTTTTGTTGAAAGCATCTTGCTGGATACATAGTAGAATCTCATTTGCCTTTTCCATGGATGCATTTCAGTAGCTTATAGGTGTCCATGCTCAGCTCAATGATCAAGGCCTTTCTCCTCATCTGTAATTTCCACCAATGAGCTCCTACCTTATAGCAGAAATCTGTGCTGCTAGTCTATAAGTTTGATCTGGAATTTTACATTATTACATTTTATCTCTTTGTACCTACTTTAGTCTTGAAAACCATTCCCCTCTGTATCAGCAAGGGTTTCCAACCTGGTCTTCTGCAAATTTAATCGGTATACTCTTATCTTTTTGTGTCAAGGTCACTTATGGAAATATTAAATAAAATAAGTCTCAGTACTCTTTCTAACCTCTCTTCAGTATAATAGGTCCCCTTTCAGCACATCCATTCTCATCTTCCCTTTCTCTGATTCTTTACCTTCTTTGCAATCCTTAAACTAATCCCCACATTCCCTACTTGAAGTGATTCCCATGTGGACCCTTATCACATGTTTTATTGAAGTTCAATAAAGTACAGGTACTGTATTTCCTTCATCTAGAAAATCAACTATCTTATCAAATAAAGATATCAGGTTAGTCTGGAATAATCTATTTTTGGTAAATTTGTGTTCCCTTTTATTATTTCCATTAACCTTTATGTCTTTCATTTTTCTTTTCTTTAAAAAATGTTTCTAATTCTTTTGTTCTATTGAGGCCAGATTATTGATACTGCAGCTGTCTGGATCAGTCGTGCTTACCTCCCTGTGTTTGAATATAGATACTACATTTACTCCTCTGCAGTCCGTCACAGACCACCATAGGCAGTGAAGGGGTGGGGGGGGGCTAATAGGGCTTAGCCCCCCCAAATGCGGGCTTCTGGCAGCTGCAGCAGGGGTGGGGAGGGAGTGGATCTGGGGCGAGGGCTGAGGCAGGTGCTGCACAGCTGGCAGGGCATGGGACTGAGCCATGAGTGGCTCATCCAAGGGGCGCAGCTCCCACCACAGTACACACCCCAGGAGGCATGGGGGCATATGCCCTGGATCTGTGTGGGGTAGGGCAGGATGCAGCTGTGGGCTGGGGCCAGGGCAGTGCCAAGCTTTTCCTGGTGGGGGGGGAGCTGGGCTAGGCTGCACTTGGGGGCACGTGGTGGTAGCACTGGGAGTAGGGTTACGGGTGGGGGGATGCTGCAGCCACCCCAAAATTTGCCATAGCCCCTGCCCATTTAGACAAATTTATCAAAAATATTTTTCACAGCTGTTAAGGTCATGTGATAGCTCCTTCAGCCATTTGGGTGGGAGGATCAAAACACCAAAAAATGGTGGTGGTTGGCAACTCCCTCCTGAGGAGCATAGAAACATCTATGTGCTAGCCTGACCTGTTTGCTTCAGAAGTCTTCTGGCTATATCTGAAATGTCATGGAAAGATTGCCAAGACTCATTCGGCCCACTAACTACTATCCATACTGCTAATTCCTGTGGATACTAATGATACTGCTAGGGGCAACCTTGAGTAGATCAAAAGTGACTACATGGCTTTGGGTGCAAGGGGACAGGGGCTTCTCATCAGTCCTCCTGGTCAACGGTAAAGGCCCACCTGGAAATAGATACCTCCTACAGATCAATGTGAGGTTATGTAGATGGTGTCACCAGCAGGGCTTTCAATCATGGGGTGGTGTTCCAAGAAAAATGAGTACTGGGAAGAGATGGGATCTACCAGACAAAGACAGGATAGGGTGCCTTTATATATCGGCTTCATAACATAGTGAAGGCAGCTTTAAACTGGGTTCAGAAGGGATGGAGATGAAAGCCCAGGGATAAGTAAAGAGCCATGGGAATCTGGATAAAAACTTAATAAACAGAAAGGAAGTGGAAGCCTTAGCAATGTTCTCAGTGAGAAGATAGGTCTGTCACTTAGACACCCAAAGTGCTTATATTCTAATACAAGAAGAATGGGAAACAAACAAGAAAAATTGAGGATCTTAGTAGAATCAAGAAATGATGATGCAATTGGCACTACAGAGATAGGGTGGGATAGTTCACATGACTCAACTACAGTCATGGATGATATAACCTGTTCAGAAAAGATAAGCAAGGGAAAAAGAGAATGTGTTGCCCTTTATATGCAGGCATTGCACATATGTTTTGAGGTGCAGTGCACAGTGAAAGGTGGGCCTGTTGAAAGTCTCTGCATAATAGTCAGAGAGGAGAGCAACAAAGGGGTATCCTGGTAGGCATCTGCTACAGGCCACCAAACCAGAAGGAAGCGGTGGTTGAGGCTTTCTTTAAACAAATGATGGAAGCTTCCAAATCTTGAGATCTGGTTCTCAAGGGGCATTCTAATACCAGAACATCTGATGGGAGAGAAGCACAACAGTGCACAAAAATTTCAGCAAATTCTTGGAGTGTGTTAGAAATAACTTCTTGGTGAAGAGGATGAATAGATCAATTAGTAGGGAGCTCATCATGACTTTCTGCTCACAAACAGGGAGGAATAAGTTGAGAATGTAAAGGTGAAGGGTAACTTGGGTTACAGTGGCTATGAAATGACAGTTCAAGATCCTAGGGGCAGGAAGGAAGGACACCAGCAGAACACAGACACTAGACTTTGGAAAATCAGACTTCAGTCAACTCAGGGAACTAGTGGGCAGGATCCCCTGGGAGGAAAGTCTGAGAAGAAAAGCAGGCCAAGAGAGCTGGCTCTACTTTAAGGAGGCCCTTTTAAGGGCACAGGAGCAAGATATCCCAGTGTCACAGAAGAATGGAAAGTGCAACAGGAGGCCAGCCTAGATGGCAATCTCTTCAATTAAGTGAAACTCAGAAAGGCGTGCTACAAAAACTGGAAACTTGGTCATAGGACTAGAGAAGAGTATAAAAGTATCACACAAGCACAAAAGGAGAAAATTAGGAAGACCAAGGCACAGTTTGAAATACAACTGGCGAGGGCCATAAAAGGCAATAAAGAGGATTCTGCAAGCATGTCAAGATTGGGAGGAAAACCAAAGAAACTGTAGGTCCTTTAGGGAATGCAGAAGGCAATCTAGTTATGGATGATTCAGAGAAGGATGAAGAATATAATGCCTCTTTTACTTCAGTCTGCACAAACAGGGGCAGCTACCAGATGACAAGCACAATGGCAGTAAAGATAGGAAAGTCATCAAACAGCCTTGGGTAGTTGCAGAATAGGTTAGGAATAACTTAGAGCATCTTTTTCATTGTCAGGGCCAGATGGGATGTGCCCTAAGGTACTGAAGGAATTAGCTGAGGTCATTTCAAAGCCATTAGCTCTGAAAGGGGACTCTTTGAGTCCTCTTTGACAATTCTTGGAGGTCAGGTGAGGTCCTGGATGATCAGGAAAAGGCAAATGTAGGGCATCTTTAATACAGGGAAGAAGGGGGTGATACAAGGAATGTCAGACCAGTCAGCCTGAGCTTGTTGCCTAGAAAGATCATGGAGCAGGTTGTCAAGGAATCTTTTTGAGAATCATGTAGGGGGGAATGAGATGATCAGAAACTGTCAACACTGATTCATCAAGAGCAAGTCATATCTAAGCAACATAATGTGCTTCTATGATAAGGTGACGTGCTTTGTGGATGGGGGTGGAATAGTAGATATGATATACCTTGACTTTAGCAGGGCTTCTGATATGGTCTCCCATGACATTCTCATTAATATGCTGAGGAAATGATGGCTAAATGAAAGTACTAAAAAGTAGATACATAACTGGTTGGATCATCCTACTCAGGGAATAGTCATCATTGTCTCAGTGTCTAGGTGGGAGCAGGTATCAAGTGAGGTTCCTCAGGGGTCTGTCTTAAGTCTGTTATTGTATAATATCTTTATTAATGATTTGGATGACAGGATCAAGTGCATGCTTAGCAAATTTGTGGATGACACCAAATTGAGTGGAGTTTCAGACACTGGGATCTAGAATGACCTGGATAAACTGAAGAAATCAACCAGATGAAATTCAACATAAACAAGTGCAAAGTTGATGGAATAATTACATGCCCAAATACAGACTGGGGAATGACAGCATGTTACTCTTGTTGCAAAAAAGGCAAACAGTATTAACAGGATTGTTATTTGCAAGTCAAGGAAAGTGATTCTTCTACTCAACTCAGCACTGGAGAGGCCTCACCTGGAGTCCTTTGTCAAGTTTTATGCCCCACATTTCAAGAGACATATGGACAGATTGAACAAGTCCAGAGGAGAGCAACACAAATGATTAGAGCCCTAAGAAACCTCACTTATGAGGAAAGGCTAGAGTTATTTAGCTTGGAGAAGAGAAGACTGGAGGTGAGCATGGGGATTTGAAAACAGATTTCTAATACCTGAAAGGGTATTAGAGAGAGGATGGAGATGGGCTTTTTTTCTGTGGTTATATGGCACAAGACTAGCAGCAATGGCCTCAAGCTGGAGCAGAGGAAATTTAATTTGGAGGGTAGAAAGAACTTTCTGACTAAGAATGGTCAAGCATTGGAACCAATTACCCAGAGAAATTGTGGAATTCCTATCCCTGGAAATGTTCAAGAGCAGACTGGACATACACTTGGCTGGACTGGTTTATCCAGGGATTACTCTGCCTTTAGTATGGGGCTGTACTAGATGACCTAATGATGTCCCTTCCAGCCCCACTTTCTTATGATCCTGTGATCTTTATTGAAAAGTGAAACAAAGTATTCATTCAGATATTGAGCAGTACCCAAATTATCTACATTTTTAGTCCTATTTCTCCTATTGCATAGCTTCTTTCCTTCTTTATTATTTTCACTTGCATCCTAAAACCCTTTGGTATTTGCTTTTAATATATTTTGCAAAATCTAATTCTATTTGACTTTTATCAGTTTACCCCTCTACTCCTGATATGCCTATTGTTAATATTTTTTCTGAGGTGAATATTTGGTGTCTAGTCCAGTCATATGTTCCCAAGTTTGGGATGCAAATTCAGGATATATTTTGTACCTCTACCTTGAGAGAACAAGCCTCCCCTAAGTTCAAGTCCTTCAGTTCTTCAGCCAGTTGATTTGATCAGCTCCCTTCTTTTGCTTCTTAAAGTTTTCCTTTGGCAATTGAGAACATTAGGTTGTGTTTAAATTGCAGGTTAATGTAGAGATTCCTGCTTCTCAACATGGTAAATTGGCCAGTTCTCCATGCTGCCATGCCTATAGTGCTGTCACTAGCTAAGCTAACTTGTTTAACACTATCTCCAGGTGTCTCCGTACCTTTCTATGGAGTAGACATTCACCAAAATTATAGATTTATCATTTATTTATCCTTCCATTTATTTTAATTCAATTCACAATTACATCATTCAAGAGTATTTTCTATTTTCTTCTGAATTTTCTCTATCATGTCATTAATATTTGTGTTCTTTCACTCTATTACCCACCTGATTGGAGCTTTCATTAATTTTAGTATTCGTTTCTTTACTTGAACCGCTTTCAAGCCTCTTATATAATTTTACATCTTATTCATCTGATTTTCCTCTTCTGTGCATTCAAACCAGACAGAGATTATAGGACTCTCTCCCAGGCTAGGGACAGAAGTTACATTTAAACCGATTTAAGAAATCAGAAACTTGGACCCTCCATGCCTGCGCCTTGCTCTGCCTCTTCACCCTGGCCATGGAGTGGCTTCATGCACAGGCTGCCCTACACCACCTTCCCTGCCAGCTGTAGGTTCTTCATGCTGCCAGCCGGGTTCAGGGCTCGCTCACACTTTCTGCTGCTCTTGGGTCACTGTTGCCACCGCTGCCCCCAGCCAGGCACCGCCCTCCCCCCCCGGCTCTTCCAGCACACCTGGCTCTTCCTCCAGGCTTCAAGAGAAACTTTGACTGTCTTCTGTTTAACTTGTAAGTAATCAACTCCCATAATAAACTACTCCTTTTAAGTCTCATGTAGTCAGTAAGACCCAGCTGCATTTCTAATTTTGAGCCTGCTGCAGTGAGGAAAAAAAAAAATCTCTAACCACTGTTGAAAAAATGGCCTGAGATAAGTCTTTCTACAAGTTGCTTCATTTCAAAGTAGAAAGTGAAGCAGGTCTGAGCAGCTGCCCACCTCCTTCCCAGAGAGGTTTGCAGCCCAGGCTTTGCTGGCTGCTCCTACAGGAGATCTCCATGCCCCCCTCCTCTCATCTTTGCCAGCCTCAAGCCTCCCTAGGCCTAGCCAATGCTGATAAAGCAGCACTGATGGGACAGAGGCTGAGCCCAGCAGACTCAGGGCACATGGGGGATGACTGAAAAAGACCTTCCTCAAACTTCCCCCGTTAGCTGAAAGGTCACTGGAGAGTTTGGGTGCAAGATCTAGCATTGCAGTGGCTAGCAGTAGTCATTCACTTGGGGGAGACGTGGGGAGAAAAGTGGTGGATTGTGCTGGGGGGTCAACTGGCACCTTGACAGCTGCTGCTTTGGGCCCCGGGCTTGAGGTCTCATGTGGGCCATGGTGGGAGATTTAAGGTGCCCCTCCCCCTGGCCTCAGTGTGCTAGCCCTGGTTTCAGGCCTGGCCATTCCCCCTCTGCTGGAGCAGGAAGTGGGGAAGAGCCTCAGAGCTTCAGTGCTTTCCCTTTGGCAATGGCTGGCAGGTTAGGAGATGTGTTCTAGCACCTCCTGGCTTCTGGCCTGAGCCACTGTAGGCATGTGGCTGCATTCCCTGAATCCAATGTGAATGTCAGTTCACTTGCACATCATTTTAATCTCTGCAGTTAAGACTAACCTGCAAAGACTGAATTGATTCAGCCTCAGGGTTTTTGACTGTCTATACTTAGCCCCAATCAACATTCCCATTTTTTGTTGTTTAGCAAAAGGCAGAACTTGAGGGGTTATTCAGAAGGGAGGTTCTTGTAGTTGAAGATTATCCCATTGTAGAGTGGCTGTTGAAGGAAATAAGTGTTGAGGGAAACAGAAGCAAGAAGGTTAGGGTGTCTGTACATGAGTGTGGCGGCTGCTCCAATGTGTGGCAATTATAGCACATCAAAGCATACTCAGTGATTTGGGTCTACTGGGCTAGGGACAGACATTACACATAAACCACTTTAAGTGATCAGAAACTGGTTAAAACCTGTAACAGGACAGATGTTCAGTGCACATAAATCAGTTTGAAAATGACTGAAACCAATGTGTGATAAACATGGTTAAATGTAGAATCAGACTTAACTGATCTGGGTCAGATCACTTTATGCAATGTCTGTCCCAGACCCCTTGCTGGTTTAAGATGAATCAGACTCCCCCAGCATCCCAGCATGCTCTCTGGGCTGGGTCTCTGCTCCACAGCAGGGCTGGCCCCTCCGCTCTGCTCCCTGGCTGCAGCTCCAGAGACTCTGGGCTGCTCTCTGCCTCATTACTCCCTGCTAAGCAGGAATTCCCCCCTCCCCTCTGCCTTGCTGAGGAGGTGTCTGTGTATTACCTAGCAGACCACATGTGCTGAATCAACAGGCAGAATCAACAGGTAGCTGGTAATGTCCCTCTGTTGTTTTCTTAATGGGGTGATAAATACTGAGTTAGGGGTGATAAACACTGTCATCAACTCCCTGCTGGGCTAATCAGAGAATCCTGCCCAGGCCTGGCCATGCCCCTCTCACCTCAGTGTTGTGTAAGGGAAGGGAGGGCTGCTCTAGCTGCCTCCCCTCCCCCCCTTGCAGTTTATAACCTGAACCACTGCAGGCATGTGCTTGCATTTCTTGCATGTCTGGTTACAAAACTGATTTAGCTGAGCCAGGTTAGACTAACCTGAAAAGATTGAATCAAATGAGGCTCAGGCTTTTTTAATGTCTGACCCTAGACCTGGAGTGTGATCATTACTGCACTCCAGTAGCTTCCTTTATCTCATGTATTAGCATCCCCATGCTTCAAAATGGTGGCAGGGGCACTTGAACTGAAGCTTGTCAAATGACCTTTTGTTCAAGTGCCCCTGCCACCATTTTGAAGTGTGGGGATGCTGATACATGAGATGCTGTAGCACTTTAGTTAGAGTGGCTCTGAGAGTGCAGTGAAGAGAATTCATTGTGCATTTGCCACACAGACAGAGGTAGCGTGGTCTTAACCCTTTGCTGTGATCCTGGATGCCAGTGAGTTCTCAGAGTTTACTGGCATGTCAGTAGATCTCCTGCTTGGAGCTATACAAGTGTTGTGAGCTCTGAGTTCACCAGCTGGTCAGTGTGAGGTCTGCCTGGTATCCCTGCTTTTAAGCAACTCTGGAGTGTGCTGCTGTTTGCTTCCCCCCCTGCCTTCTTCCCCACTCCTGAATTTAGAACAGGGAAAAGGAAGAGAGGAAACAAGCAGCAGTGTGTAGCCTTCAGAGCTTCATGAAAGCAGGGATTGAATGTCACTGCTCTTTAATACTGTCCTTACTATGATGTCTTGCCTGTGTGTGTTAATGTAGAGACACTTCTACTCAGTTATTTGCTCACAGCAGTCTCCTTCCTATGTTTATTTTGGACACATTAAAGTGCCCAGTCATTTTATTACAAATGCATGCTGATTTTGTGCATGGATTGTTTAGCTATGCTATACCTTTATTAAATAATGCAGTAATTACCTAATTTGCAAACTGTTATGCTGCTGTGTTTGACTACATAAATTGTTGCACAGTGCATATAAGATATTGAGTAATTAGGTACTGGAGAAACAGTCTAAAAAAAAGTGTGGGTGAGCAATCTGTGCTGTTCCTTAAACATATGCAACTTGTGAAGCAGATGGAATTATGTTCTCATGATGTTTAAGGGCTTTTAGAGCACTGCATATCACCCACATCTGGAGACCAATTAGTGAAGTAACTCTACAGGGGTCCTGCCTCAAGGTTTTTATCTGGATGAATAATATATAAACTCTACAGTTTCCCACTGAGAGTTACTGAAGCAGCATCAGAAGGAAATAAGCAATTTTAGGGTGTGGAATGAAATGAAACAACAGTACGGGATTTAAAGTGAAGCAGTTCCATGTTTACATATGTACAGTATTTGTATGTAGTGTATTAGATAATTGAACTCTGTTTTTTTATTTAACATTTAAGAATTCAGACCATTTCAGAATTCTAAATTGAAGCAGTTATATCTTAATATCACTCGAGTTAATCAAAAAAACATTCACTGTCTTAATCATTGAATTGCACAGTAGAGGTCAGATTTTGAGTAATGAATTGGCATTTCCTTTCCAATATACAACATTCATTTATAACAGTAATTCAGTATAATGCTATAACCAGACTCACGTTTTATCTTTCAAACTCTTATTTTCTTTAAGTGCTGGGATTATTTGTTGCTTTTGTTTGTGACTAAATGTACTGCAAAAGGTTGTATCCACTAGTGTTTAATACATACACTTAAAAAGTATGGCACTTTCCTTAACTTTTTCATTGTTTTTCTACTGTTTCTCTCCTGCTTTACCTGAAAGCAAAGTGCATTTTAAATGGAAATGAAATATACTAATGGAGACCTTTGAATCTGAAAAAAAAATAGTGTCTTTTATTTAATTGTAGCAAAAATGTTTTCATCAGTTCAAAGCACTTACAGATGTAAATGGAAATTCATTGAGCTGAATACTTTGGAGCCATTAGCTGGAGAACGCTATCAAGACACACAGAGCAGAAGCAATACGGGAGCCTAGTTTGATAAAAAAAAAAATACTAAAAGATGCTTGGCAAAGTGCCAAGAGCAGATTTCATTTTCAAGAAGGCTGGCAATAAAGAAGGGGGGATGGCTAGGATGTGGTGATTTTAGTGTGCTTTTGCCAGTCCCGTCAATTTGTATGCTTGTTGTTTGTTTGTGTTCAGCTTCTTGCCAACCAGTGCAAATATAGACCATGGGGGCTCACTCTCTGACATCTTAATTTATGCAAGTAATCCTTGTGCAAACAGGCAGCCCCACTGATTTCAATGTAACTACTTGTTTGAATATGTAGCTAGGTTCTAGGTCATGAAATGACACAGAACAAATTGGACATATTTAACACTGAGGCTAATGCTGGTATGAGACAACAATATTAGGTGAAAACTGGCCAGAATGCAGGCTGTACAAAGGAATAACTTTTACTGAGTTGTTATTCAATGCTGGAGCATAAGCAGTACAACTTACACTTCTACACCAGGGGAGTGTGGAAGGAAATGTACTTAAATAAGTGTAATATAATAATTAAATGCAAGTATTGAAGTAAAACCCTCAAGCAAAATCAAAAGCCCATTGTAGTAGGCAGCACACAAACGTGAGTCTTTCTGTAGTGAGGACTTTGCACTATAAGGTAAAAGAAAAGCAGCTGAGAGAGTGTAAATGATAGAACAGACCTCCTATCATTATTGTCAAATGCAAGCTGTACCTTAGCTAAAATTAAGCAGCACTTAATCATTAAAGGATTACTATTTTAATTACTCTAAAATTTGCATTTTTTTGTGATTTTTGTCTAGACACTGTGTGCAAAGGGGGTGATATATAATATTAGTGGTCCACATTTGGACTGTATTCTTTAAATTATACATAAAATAATAGAAGAGTCAAAATAGAACTTCTGTAGCATCAAAACTAAACTATCTTTTTGTTTTTCCCTTTACATGTAATGTTAGTTCATGATTTGGGGTAACAAAAAACCTATTCCCTTTGCCTTCCAGTATAAAACTATTCATTTCTCATAGGAAAAAAGAGCTACTTCCAAAGAAACATAGGGGTTCCCCTGAATTCTGTTTAGTACATTTTGACTTTAAAGTACCCTCTAATCATTTCTGAGTAGTTTAGATATTGAAGAAAACCCTACGGAATGAGCTTTTTATTTTTAGCAGGTATATACATTTCCATTCATTTATATTAATCTATACTCGGGAGCCTGGCTTCTTGCTGGCAGGTTCTACCCCGTGGCTTGAAAAATGACTTTTCTGATGGAATCCATTCATGTCTGAATTCATTTCTGCCTATTTTTGGCTAACAAAGGTTGCATCTACACGTCCTACAGAGATGTAGCTATGCACTACTTCATCATATGGTGCACTACAGTAGCAATCATGTGTGTCTGCATGTGATTTCCAGCTATGTCGCTGTAGTGGTGCACTCCCCAAGCATAGCAATGTAGTGGCGAAATTTAACTATGCACCATGTGCACAGCACAGTAACCATCTGTACTACATCATGTGCCAAAAGGAAATACTAAAGCATGGCACCGTAGCAATATTGCTGTATGGTGACGTGTAGACATGCCCAGAAGTAACTATTTAGATATGGAGAACTATTGATATAATAATATACCAATGTAGTAAGACGACAAACTTCTGTTGGGCATCATCAGAAAAACTGTTAGCAATGTTTATGTTTATTTATTTATTTTTATTTATTTATTTTACCAGAGAGGCTGCAGAAGAGGAGGGAAATATATAGCTTGATAAAAAAATCACTGTTTGATTTGTAAGTTTTGTAAATGCTGTTAGATACATTTCAGAAGATCAAATATGGGTCTCAACAATCTTGTTTTGAGGAGACTGTACATTTTAGTCCCATCCTATAGGTTGATACAGAAAGACTGCATTTTCTGAATGCTCAGACTCCCAAGAGCATAGAGTTTCAGTGACAATTCCTTCTGCATGTCAGCCGGCTATAGTTATAAGAATGCCATCAAGACTCTGATTTTTTATTTGAGCCTTTATCATCATTTTTTCACTATTTTTGTGCTGCACACACTACTTTTTAAACTGCCATAAATTTTTAAACCTATCTTTCCCTGTATTTCTGAGTTAGGGATCTACACATGTGGGTAAAGGCGCCAATGGAATCTAACGTGGGCTTCACACAATTGTTTGTGCCTCCTGCCATGCCACACTAATGCACCCTGCTACACATGCAAATTAAAGCTCAATATCAGCCAGCTATAAAGTAAGTACATTTTTTCAAGGTCTATCTTTATAGGTGGTTGGAGCTTTTATGGAGTGGTAGCTGCTTTGCACATGTAGCTGGTCTCCAGTTAATTGCGCGATACCTGAAACATACAGAGGCAGCCTTAGCGTAACACCTCTGTATGCATTAATAACACCCTTTCCTCAGAAAGTCTCTGAATTTGGTGGCTTCATTTGAAGAAAAATATTTTTGCATCATTTCTATCTATAAATTCAAGGAATCAAAACTATTTTTTAACTATTAATTTCAAAATGTCGTCTTTTTTTTCTTCCTTACATTCTCTACATGGAATCCCATACAATACTGGACATTTGTTTAATTTATTTATTTCTGATTTCTGGTAGGAATACAAGAAAAATCTTCCTGTAAGAAAAAAAAAAAAAGTTATTAAAGGCCTTTTAATGGAAATAAATTAAGATCACTAGATCAGAGAAAAGTTTTAGCTTCTACTTGTCCCTTGTGGTAGCATCATCAATTACAAATGCTGTGTTAAGTAAAGAGAATTACTTGAAAAAATGTTAAACAGCTCATTAATGCAAAATGATATACTTGTGTTGAATGCTTTAAAAATATGGTGCTTGTGATTAGAAGATACAGAGCAGCTTTGTTTTCAAGGCTTATTTAGACATTTTAAGTTGGTTTTGTCATCTTTTCCCTAGGGAAGAAAGAAGTCTTGCAACTTCTTGGCTAATTATATATTGCTGTTCTCTCAATAAAACACAGCTATGCTCTTCCACACTTTACAAAATTAAATATTTTGTTTAAACCTCCATTAAATTGTCATGTTACTTTCTTATTGTTGCTGATTATTATGCCAAGATGTGTGTGCATCAACAGAAACTGTCTTCATTTTACCCAACCTGCTACTTTGTCTGATTCATTCATTAATACAATAGTCTGCTATTGTGACAACTCCGTCGTTTCCAAGGTATGAAATTTTGATGACACAAACATTATAAGGCAACATCACTAAGGAAACTGGGCAGTTAAACAGATAATAAAGGCAAAAAAATCTTGTGTTGGCATATAGATATATCATGCCAGCTGCGTTAGAAAGAGAAAGAAATTAAGAAACTGCAATTACCATTTTAAAGCTTGCCACAGTGTGGCAGTAGTTCTTTTATCTGCAGTTAGCAAGTGCTCATTCATGCTACAGAGCACAGGCACATATTCACACCAAGAATTATTTTGATATCTTGCTGCAGATGGCAGGTAGACTCTTACACAACCAATAATAGCCAGGTTCTAATAGTCCCTTGCTCTGGCTGTCATCACACTGTTGTAAGGGTTGCACTCGTGCAGTAAGAAGCAACTCAGACTAAGAGTATCAGAAGCGGATCATGAATCTCTAACACTATATGAGGTATGATGACACACCTCTGAAAGTGGTCTACAATAAATTAGAAATTAAAAGTTAAATTGAGCATGAACTGTGAGATTTTCCTTGAAAGGAAATGCATACTTTTTGCTCAATGCATTTTGTTGCTCTAGAAGTTTTTTTCAAGACTCTGCTTCAAAATGGTCTTGGCCATCTGCACACTGTATATGGAATCAGTAGAAGCAACACAATTAGTCCTATATGGTTTTTTTCCATTCCCAACACTCCCATCAACTCGGAGATTTTTGCTGTCATTCTGTCATTCTGTGTATGAAAAGTTTCTCCCTTGTGTGTGCAGCATTTAAGTAGGCAATAACAACCACCTTTTGTTGAACATGGAGTCATGCATTTTCAGTCCATTGCACTGAGAATTACCCACACATATTTTAAATACCAAAACTACTATTGACAAGTATTCAAACAATCTACATGAAGTGCTGCCCAGATACCTTGTAACTATGTCTACAGCTGGAACCTGACACGGTTGTTGTACACAGGATCTAAAATAAGTCTGATCCATAGAATACAGTGAGTGCTGAAGGAAAAGAAAATTTGTACTACTGGAGCTAAATTAGTAAATATTAATTATTAACCACTATTAACCACTAAAGAAATACAGTTGCAATTGAACATGGGTTCCCTGTGCACTACTTATATTGTGGTGACCAGTGCTGCATTCAAAATGGATTTCATCCAAGGACTGTAAGAACTCCTGGAGTGCTCATAGAGAAATCTTTTTGGACTCAGGAATGTACTAGGGACATTTCAAAGGGCAGTAAATGAGCTGACTGAAGCTGTGAACATCCTCATATATTAAGATGACTTAATTTGTTCCCATAAAACATAGGAGGAGTATCTGCTGGTAACACAAAAGGATGCTATACTCTTTTAAGGAGTCAGGATTTAAACTGGCAGGGAACAAACATCAGTTTACAAGGAATCGTATCACCTTTCTGGGTTTTTTGTCAGTGAGGATGGGCTAGAGTTTCAACTCTAGAAATTGAACAGTGTAGAGGTACCTAAAGCTTGGCAATAGGTAGAGCAATTTATTTGCTAGGCAAAAAACTTGAGAGGAGATACAGGGAGAAGGGGTGAAGCCCTGAAGTTGGCTTTACCATTTTACTTGTAGGTTTGGCCAGTGCAGAAGCAGAAGTGGGTGTGTATGTGCTTCTTGGCAATCTCATGAGCTATGTGGAAGCAATAGAGGCAAATCCTGAGTTCTTCCTGGTTGGCCAGCTGATCTGCCAATGGAGACCCAGAGGAGAGGTTCAACCTAGCTTAGAAACAATTACCTTCTCATCTGCCTACCAACTTGCTGTTTAAGGGTAACAGGATTGTCTTAACTGCAGGTTGTCAGAGAAGTTCCTTCATGATAATAGCAAAGCAGGAGGCCATGTGTATTATAAGCCACTGAGTTGGGTCTCTCCAGCAATTTTTTTTTGACTGGGCATGGCTGCAGACATTAATACATGAATAATTTCCTTCCTTTCTTGGCAGGAAAGGAATATTAGAGGAGAGACAGAGAAACTTAAGAGGAAAAGTCTCAGTTTCTTAAGATTGACCTGAAAGATGCACAACCTGAAACACCATCTGGAAATCACTATTACTTCTCAAAGCATGTGGTGAAATAGTGGGCAATGGGCCAAAGGGCTAAGTTACAGATTGAGGAAACATGCAGTATTGTAATTTGACCCACAAAGCTGTATCTTCATAGACTTGGAGGAAGTAATTTGGAATGTGGTTATAGCATGAGATGTGCCAGCAAGGTGAGGATCAGTGTTGTACCCTAGCATCTTCCATCCTGAGTAATCGGGGAGTAAAGAAAATCAACTCCATTACAGTCTTAAAGCTTGATCCATTTAGGTGCCTAAAATGTTTTACACAGATTTTAGCTGCTCAGATACAAAGATGCAATCAAAAAACCAAACGAACAAAACTGCTTTTTATTGGCCACCTGAGTCTGAAGACATTTACATTAAAGAAGTACCTACCCATTAGACTACATTTCCATAGGCTTCTGCTGTTTTGTGTCTCTGCATATCCTGAACTGCCACAGTCTGAGCAGTTATGCCTGTAGCTCATGGCTAAGCCAAACTGGGCACCAGGAAGAAGAGCATGGGTGGGCAATTATTTTGGCAGGAGGGCCGCTTAATGAGTTTTGGTGAGCTGTCAAGGGCTGCAAGGGTAGCCCTGCCCCTTGCCAGGTGTTCCACCCTCTGGCCACCATCTTGGAACCAGAAATCCTGCAAGGAGCCTAGTAGCTAAAGCATCCATGTGCATTTAGTGTCTTCCTTGGCCTTAGGGAATTTAAGTCCACATCTCCCACCTCCCAGAAAAATGCTCTAGCCATCAATTTATCCATTAGGCTTAGGTAGGGTGCTCTCCATTTCTGAATGTGACATTATACACCAAAAAAATCAAGATTCATGAGACCAGAGACCGAACAAGCCAGGGGGAGCCTCACTCTATAGCCTAGTGTTTAGGTACTCAGCTGGGAGAAGGTGGTTTTAGTTTCTGGTCCCTGCTTCCAGGCCTGTTTATGTTCTATTACATTAAACAGACATTGGATAAGAAACAGAAATAATCCTTGTGGCAGAGACCAGAGCCTAGGACTCCCTCTTTGAGGTGAGCTTTGTAATCCTGAGTCTGCAGTCCTATGGCAGAGTTTGCCATGAAATTTTGCCATTGGGTCTTCACTGACTATATTTTACTTGAATATGCTGTGTTCTCTCTATACATGTGAAAGTACCATTTGATTCAGTAATAGACCAACATAAACAAAAAACAGTTCAGCAGGTAATGAGATCTACAGAAATTACTGTCACTAAGGGACTCAGTCCTGTATCCACTGAAAAATGTCAGTGATTTATTTAGGTCAGCATCGTGCCCTAAGCTCCAAAAGGCCCGTACTCTGAGTTGTACTGAAATCAGAATCAAGGCCTATAGAGAGAGATGTTAAAAATTAATTTTGAAACCTAGTTTTACAAATATTTCTGTTCAACTATCTTCATATCTCTGAATGTTGCTCATTTCTTTCATCTGGGAATGTAGTCCAACCTTAAAGCACTTAGGTTCATAGGACTCCCTTTAGAGTTAACAGCCATTTTCCCTGCTTACAACTGTAGAATCAAGTCCATGTAAGACGGTTGTTATTTTAATAGTACTTCCTTGCCTGAGTGGCGTAGTTTGAAACACAGGAAAGATAGATCAACATGAATCAGAGGAGCAAGCACTGCAATATTAGCCATATTGGGCATTTATACACATGTTATGGGGAGGGGATGCTTTAATTAGTGGCACCAAGAGCCGCTCTAATTAAAGCGCCTGGAGCGTCTCATGTATCAGCATCCCTGCACTTCAAAATGGTGGCAGGGGCACATTATCTAAAGCTCATTGAACAAGATTTAGATAAAGAGCCCCCACATAACATTTTGAAGTGCAGGGATGCTGATACACAAGATGCAGGAGACTGCTGGAGCACAGTAATTGCCACGCTCCAGCAAACTCGATTAATCGAGTCCGCTCTGATGTCCTGGAATTACAGCGCATCAGAGCAACCTCCCTGCTTGTGTATAAGGACCCATTGTTATGCTGACAATGTCAGTTGTTTAAGATTTTTTTTTTAATTTTAGTGATTTAGACTTGTTCTAATATTCATAGATGAGAATCTGAAATAGTTCCACTTTCAGTTCCAGAATTGTTCCAAGTTTATGTTGATTTAATGAAGAGAAACATTATTTGGAATTAGATATACGAATTAGAGTAATCCAAAGCAGTTTCTCTTCAAAGCTTTAAAAAAAACCTCTTCAGTGCCCAGTGTATTTCCACCATGTGGTGCCTTTCACCCTTTTCTGACTCCTCTTCTTTTGTCACAGAGGAAATTATTGGCAAATTTATCTACAACAGTCTTGCCCCTATTAATTTGTGTGAAATGGTGGCAACTGTGTTGGCTTTTCTTGTTTGTTTGCTTTGATCTGGGCCTATTGAAAAGAAATAACACATCAAGAAAACACTGTGACTGGTGAACTAGGCTTAAATGGTATTTGAAATTAAATTCAATTGCCTGAGGAGGTTCAGAGTTGTACTGGGCATAAAAGAAACCTACTGTGTGCTGAAAGCACTAAAGGTATCAGCAGAAAAATTAAAAACAGAAAAATGCACAACTGGGGTGAACCGATTAAAAAGAAATACTTAATCTAACTTGTACAGGCATATGCTTATTATAATCCAGATTTACTAACTGCATTCTACTGTGTTCTTTTACTTTTTATTACTACATGTGCAAAAAAACTCTGATACTGTTAAAAATTGAATTTCAAATAAATTAAAAATGTATAGCATTTCCTCAACTCCAGAGACTTCTCAAAAACTTCTGTCTCTCTATCCATCAGATTCATGCATATTAATACCCAGACTAGTAGTAATATTAATTCTTATTATCTGTTTATATTACAGTTGTGCCCAAAATGTGCTAGGCACTATGAACTTAAAGTTGTTCCTTGCTAACCATGGTCTCCAGTGCAATGTTGCTTTAAAGCTGACTGGTATTGTTAGATGCTACCACAAAAAAAAAATCCTTTGGTCCTCCTTATCCAAAGGAAGCAAGATAACTCTGCTTTAAAAACAATATGGAAAGGTTTCAGATAAGGCTGATTGAAATTTACCTACTTTAAAACAAAATATCCCTGTGGAAAAGGTTATTTCATGAAATTATTTTTCTGCCCTGCAGATAAATGTCAGTTTCATTGAAAAACACAAAAATTTAGTGTTTTTATTGGCAAATTTTAAATTAAAAATGCAAATATGACTCAATATTTTAGAAATAACATCTTTTTTTGTGTTGACCTAGTATATCATTCTATTTTGGTTTTAGAAGTCAAATTAGTTCCTTTCCCAGTTTGCAATTTTGGTGGGTTATTTTATGTGTTTCTTCTTTAATTTACCATACTTAGTTCCCCTCACTTCGTATCTTCTTACCTTCAGTGTTTTAAATTATTGCTTTTGTTTAGTGCATCAACAAGTAAATGTAAATAAGACACTGAAACAAATTATGAGAGAGAATGCTTATTTAAAAATATTTGAACACAAATATTTACTATTCCAACTTTTGTGGCAAAAAAAAATTAAGAATTACTCCAACACTTTTTGTTTAGTGATTTGGGGCTTTTGTTTTTTAAGTTGTGTATTACTTAAAATTGACTGGATTTGCTAAGTGTGCACTCAGTGAACTATTTTTATTGAAATTAGATTTTGTCAAGTGCCTTAATGAAGGCATAACAACCTATTTTGTCTCATTTTTCACCTTTATTATAAATTGTATACTTGCTGACACAATGTAATAATCAGAACTTTTATCTCAATACTTGAGCTTAGATGCTACAGTGATTTAGTTCATAAAATGTAGAACATAGCCAGGATTTAGGCTTAGGGGAAAATAGGGCTGGAAGAGACCCTATGAGGTCATCTAGTCCAGCCCCCTGCTTTAGGCAGGATTATGCCTAACTAAACTGTTCCAGTCAACTGTCTGTCCAACATGCTCATAGAAATTTACCAGGATGGAGATTTCTCTAGGTAGCCTGTTCCAATGTTTTATCCTCCTCCAAATTAGAAAATTATTTTTAATTTCCAACCTAAATTTCCTTTGCTGCAGCTTGAGGCCATTGCCCCTCATCCTGTTTCCTACAGCCACAGAGAAAAGCCCATCTCCATTCTCTCCATAATAACCCTTCAGGTGAAGACTTATCAATTCCCCACCTCAGTTTTCTCTTCTCCAAACTAATTAACTCTATTTCTTCCACCCTTGCCTCATAAATCTCATCTCCCAGGCCTCTAATCATTTTTGTTGCCGTTTTTTGGACTCTTTCCAATCTGTCCACGTGATTTTTGAAGTATGGGGCCTAAAACTGGACACAATACTCCAGGCCTCATCCATGCCAAATAGAGCAAAAAAGAATCAGTTCCCATGATTCACTAGTGACAGTCTTATAAATACAATCCATTATGGTATTAGCCTTTTATGTAACAAAGAGCACACTGTTGGCACATGTTCAGTTTTATGGTCCACTGTAACCCCAAGGTCCTTTTCTGTACTACCTTAGCCTTGCCAGTCATTCCCTGGGCTGTATTTGTGCATGTGATTGTTTCATGCCGAACGCAGAACTTTGCACTTGTCCTTGTTGAATCTTATCTCATTGACTCT
Organism: Alligator sinensis; assembly: GCF_000455745.1. Taxonomy (NCBI): domain Eukaryota; kingdom Metazoa; phylum Chordata; order Crocodylia; family Alligatoridae; genus Alligator; species Alligator sinensis. Next base: position 207,441 of record NW_005843175.1, read on the forward strand.
GGACCATTTCTCCAGTTTATCCAGATCATTCTGGATCCTAGCCTTACCCTACAGAGTCCCTGCAGCTCCAGGCAACTTGGTATCCACAGATTTGCTAAGCATGCACTCAGTCCCATCATCCCGATCATTAGTGACGGTGTTAAACAATACAGGACCCAGGACAAACCTCTGGGGAGCCCCACTTGATACCTCATCCCTACTAGACATTGAGCTACACATGACTACTCATTGAGCACAATGATCCAGTTTATGATACTTTCATCTAGTTTGTATTTCCTTAGCTTGTTAATAAGGATGTTGTGGGAGACGGTATCAAAAACCTTGCTAAAGTCAAGGTACATCATGTCTATTTCTCCCTCTCCATCTGCAGAGCCTGTCACCTTATCACAGAAGGAAATCAGGTTGTTCAGACTTACTTCACTTAACTCTTGGTGAATCCATGCTGGCTGTTCACAGTCATTTTGTTCTTTTCCAGATGCCTCAGAATAGATTTCTTAATGACCTGCTCCATGATCTTTTCAGGTATCAAGGTCAGACTAATGTGTCTATAATTTGCCAGAGCTTTCTGCTTCACTTTTTAAAAAATGAGCACTAAGTGCCTCTTTATTTTGCATCTGCAGGTTTTACAGAACTTTTAGTGTTTTGCCTTTTCTAGTTTTTCCTGTTTTCAAACAGTGTGAAAGACATGGAAGGAAGTAATTTTAATCTCATAATCTGAATGTGGGCTTTCATTTGTTTTACTGAAGAGTAACAGGATGTTTGTGGGTATTGACACGTTACTATTACCTTTTATTTTTTCAATATGGTAATTGCAGGAGCTCCAAATATTAGGTACGTTTGCTGCAATAGCTCCTGGTACTTTTAATGGTGTGTTTTAAATGTGTGGCAGCTATAAGTAGATTGCATCTTTTTTATAACGGTAACAACAATACACATGCAGAGTGCTGCAACTCTTTGGTAAATGCCCTCTAGTCTAGACCATGAGAACATCAAAGGCCAGGATGAGTTTACAGTATACATTGACTGACTTTCTCTGATGATTCAGGCTGACTTTCACCTTATCCCAGTGTTTAATAGTAGGAAAGTAAAGTCACATGGCTTAATAAGATCCCAAACATGTTGCATTTTTCTTTATGTAATTTGCAACTATCTGAGATGATCTGTAAGTCAAATAGTTTTTTCCCCGCATTGAAGAGGGTCATTATTTTAAGTATTTTTATAGCACTGTAGAGTCTTTAATGTTAAAACCCCATTTCACAAATGTGGAAACTGAGGTGAGCAGAAGTGAAGTGTCTTGCCCAATATATCCCAGTTGGGCAATGTCAGAGCCAGGAATTGAGCACAAGTTTCCTACGTCTGAGTCCATGACTGAATCATTAGAACATCGCCAGTCATTAGACCCTCTCCCTTCCATTAAAGGTAGGAGTATAATGTTTATCCTTCAAGTGTACCTGACACATTTTACACTGGAAGCATTATTCTATCAGGAATTTATTCAAGAAACTTTATTCAGGAAGTAGTTGTAAGATATTAATAGGAGCCAAACTAGTTCTCCCCTGAGCCATGTTGAAAATGTCATATGAAGTATTCAGTTTCAGGATCTGACAGGGACAGGTAGACTGTGAGTTAGGGAAAAAAAAGTTATGGATTGGTTGCCCCATCTGAATATGGGAGAAAATAAACCACATCTTCAGGTGATGTAAATCACCATAGCTCTATTGATTATCTGCTAAGGAAGTTTATATCATCTGGAAATGTGGGTCAATACCTTTTCTGAATGGAAGTATATTTGTGACAGTTTGGGGAGTGTGTCTATGCCAGTATATGCATTTCTTTTTTTTTTGTGAGTTATCATTTATGATTTTAACGGTCATGGTGGATTAAGTCATCCATTTGTTATCAAGAATCTGACATACAGCAAAGCACTGTATCTGAAAATGTGTGACAGGGCCATTACACAACCATCAAAATGGAATAGCTAAATCCCAGTGGGACAGAGGGAGCTTTCCACAGAACCATGAACTGTTAATGACCCATTTTGCCCAGGGAACTTGAAGAAAAACCCAGTGTTAGGAAGAGAGTCAGGAAGAGGCCTTGCAACCTACATTTACAAATAAGGTTCTTTTAAGCCATGACTTAAATATGGTGGGGGGGGGGGGGGCCAGCCATGGCTGGAACCAGATTGATGGCAGGTGAGATCTGACCTCCTTAAAGATGCTAAATAGTACAAGAAACTCTCAGGAGTGCTTAGGCCTCTGAGGAGGAAATAGCCTGGTTCATGCTGTCCTTTAAATTTAAAAAACGTTCACACTATCCCTAGGTGCAGACAAATGTAACAATTGAAATGTTTCCTGGTGAAACATGCTTTAAAATGTTTCATAAAGGAAATATCTCAGGAAGGGGATACACACTAATGTCTATAATATTTCAAAATGCTGCATCCTCCTCCAGTTCCTTTACAGGAAGCTGCTGCAACCTGTGGCTTCCCCCCACCCCCCAGCTCTTTCTTCACAGGAATGGGAGGTCAAGGAGAGGGGAAAAGGAGGGAGGGGCCAGCAGACCTAAAGGTAGAAAGGATGGGGGCTTGAGGGTCCAGCTGAGGTAGAGGTCCTAAGAATCAGCAGTGGGAAGTACAAGAGAAGTAAGGAGGGCTCTGAATCTGGTGGGAACAGGGTCCCTAGCAGGGAGTGTGGGAGTCCCAGTGGGACCTGGCAGTGCCCCAGGACATGGAAGCAGTCCTGGAGTCTGAACAACTGGCAGGCTGTCTGCCCCAATCTCCCTATCTCCCCTGTGAAAATGTGAAAGGCTCCAAAATAGCACTTTGTTTCAAGAGATACTGTTTTGGAGTGTTTCAGCCACTCTTGAAATGTTTCAAAGGTTTGTATGTTTGTCCAGCTGGCCCTTAGAAATGTTTCCAAGACATTTGAAATGCTTTAATTGTTAGGTTTATCCATATCTTATAAGTAAAGTATGGGTGTCCATGTTTAAGAAATTCCTTGGATAAAGCAGCTGGTTCTTTACATAGCAGATTGGGAGTACCCATAAGGATGGAGTCCTGAGGAGAGCGCACACAAGTTATTGGGGAAGTTCAGTGGAGAACTGGGGGCTGAGGTCAGTTGGACTGTAGTGTCCCATATTCCAGGGAAGGTGGCCCAATAGAGTCTGCACCAGAGTAATGTCTAAGGTCAGGTACAGACATTACTCTTTTACCAGTATATGTGATTGGATACCAGCCTGTACCCATAACAGAACAGAAGTTTAGTGCACACAGACTGGTTTAAAAGTGGCAGAACCCAGTCTAAGATTTGCCCCCTCTCCTCACAAAAGGCAAATATTTGTAATATCCACTACTGATCTAAACTATGCTTCTTACAGACAACCACATAACTTAGATCAATTCCACCTCAGCTTTTTGAATGTCTGTACCTAGCCTTCAAGGCCAGAGATAGATACAGTGTCTGTGGGACTGGCCCACTGGCTCTAAATCTGGTTCCAATTCATCCAATCCACTAGAATTCAACTAATGGATTTGATTCACTAAAATATGATATTTACTTCAATGACTCTAGTACGCTAATCGGAAAAAGGGGAACTTAACATGAGAAAAGGGCCAGCATGTTATACCAGTTTTACAAGACCATAATTCCCTTAGCTTCAGATTAATGTTAATGTAAGTGAACCCTAAATCTGCTCTTTAGAATCTACATAAAAATCCATGGACATAATATTGTAGTTTCTCATATAACAGTATAAAGGTAAAGGAGGTAGTTAGCCATGTTAGTCTTGCAGTCAGACAGACTGCAGGGTAGAGACTATAGACTAACTGAATCAGAGTTGTGTAAGTTTTCGTGAGCAGAACTCACATCATCAGATGCTATGAAAGGATGTGCAGCATATAAAATACATATTTTTTTTAGTAGAAAAGAGCTATGATTAGCTAGATACTCTACTGAAAATGATGACGCTAGGATTTCACTTATGAAATTTACAGCTTATAAGAGTGCCAAACACAGCCAATTATAAACTGTCTGACCTTTTTCTCACAATTCCTGTGACAATCTGAGCTGACTTCGGAGCATGGAGATTTTACTTCTTGTACTGATGTGGGAAATCTATCGTTACATGTATGTGGATGGATCATTCAGATATAATGACTGAAGCAAGTATTGCAGGATCAATCCTTATTATGAAATTTCTCTAAATAGGTGAATCTCTACATGTACATGCATGTATGCGTAAATGTGTATACATTTATAAAGAGAAGTCTTTTTTGTAATGTCTTTTACTGAATCAAGTGTATAGTTGGGAGAACTGTTGGAAAACCTTTTGGGCAACAGGGGTCCTTCCTCAGATGACCTGATGCCTGAATCTTGTCCAGCAGTTCTCCCAATTATGCAATTGATAAAATAAAGAATATCGCAGAAGAGCCTGCCTCTCAGACATTTCCTGGGCATCGTGCTACAAAAACACTCCAACCCTACTATACATTTATATACACTAAACATGAAGGTCTTTCCCAGTGAAAAATTACAGATTTTTCCCACACATCTGGAGATCCCAGAAGATACCAATTTTGGGAAACTGAAATAATTCTAACAGTTCAGGTTCTGTATTGATTCTTGTATTAATTAGAATTAGGGCAAAAATCCACTCTAATGCTATGGCACATCATATAATTGTTTCCTTATAAAAGTATAATGAGTAAAGCCAAACAAAGGATTCTGGTGGATGAGTAATATCCATTCACTTTATTCATATATATCCACATGCACTCATTATGTATAATTAGGCAAGAAAATACAGGCTTCCTCATGAAAATGCATCAAATAGAAAATATATTTAGCCATGAAATATTGCTGCTTTGAATTTTACTTCATGGACTCAGAGAGAAAAAATACTTACTGCCAAAAGAAAAAGTCATCTTTGCTCTTCAGTGACGTTTCTCTATACTTTTTTTATTCTTTTTTTTTTTTTAATTGTGACTTTCCACTGCAAACAGTGTTTCTAAGCTTTTCAGCATTTGAACAACTGGGGAACTATCTCTAAATTGAGAATTTGGAATGAAACCTTTTAGCGCAAACAGAACTTTGGCAGGTTTAATACCACCACAACAGCTGTTATAATTTTTGCCATATTTTTTTATGTGGCATCGTAAAGAAAAGGGCATAACTCCCATCTCTAAATGCAACTGGCATATCCCTTACTGCTTTTCCTGCTGTGGCCTGCCAATTATGAAGAGTGAGTAATGAAAGAGTGAACCCTTTGTAGCAGCCAATTCTCAGAACCATTAGTTTTCTTTTATATTCCAGCCTAATTCCAGGAATGTGCTAGATGAGAAATAAGACATATCATGTCATTTCAGGATAATATCGTGTAATTTTAGGGTAATAAAGAATTCATTTCTGGAGAGAGAAGTGATCTGATATGGAAAAGTTCAATTTCTTTCTCTCCAGAGAGCTTTATCTCTTCAGATATGACCTTGTATAATTAAATATATTTCAAATATCAAGAGAAATGGCAGCAGAACAGACAATAGAATTGTCTATTTTATGCTGAAATGAAATGAAATGATATGAAGCAGTCAGTGTAATAAAAGATAAAGTAGATGGCTACTATTCATTGTTTCCACTGAAATTCTTTCTATTTGATTTTATTCATTATTGTTTTGTAAGGAAGCAATTATATTGTATTCTGTATTACCAGATTTTTAGACTGATACTTAATTATGGTTATTCCAAAATAGGACCCACAAAAATCAATACAAAACTTAAGCAATGAACAGGCGTTTCATTTGTGCTGAGAGAAAAGCCTTTCTCGTGGCACAAAAAAAAGCATATAGCCTTTCAAGGGCTTTCTTGCAGAAGAAAAATGGCTCTTCCACAAGGAAGTTCTACCTCTTCTAACTAGGAAGAACACTTCTCTCCTGCGCTAAGTTAAATTGCTGTACATTTCTCTTGGCTGCTGAGCATCTCAAAGTCCTCTGCTTTCTCTCTCTCCGTTAAGGGAGAGGGAGAGATAGCACTGACTCCCTGAGAGCCCACCCATTGATGAGCTCTTGGGGAGCCCTGTGGAGACCCTACTGTGCCGCCAATCAGCTGATTGATGGGATGGGACAGAGAGCTTCTTCTGCAGTGGGAGCCCTCCCAGAGCCCCAGGAGGGTTCCAGTTTTGGGAGAAGAGCCCCTGCTAGTGTACTTCTCCAGTTCAACCCAGAGGAGCGCAGTGAGGGAGACAGGTATGCCCTGGGATGGAGCCCTCCCAGAGCTGGGGGAGGGTTCCAGTCCTGGGGGATGCTCTCCCATCCTCATCTCTCTGCCCTAGTTTCTCATCCCCAAAAATTGTTAAATGCCTCTCCCATTCCTCAGCTGAGTAGCGTGGGCAGGGATTGCAAATCTTGTGGGACTAGCAACCAGCTATCCACCCCCTGAGCCCCAGTTCACAGCCCTGTAAGCTTTAAATGCCACATGCATTACCCTGCTGGGTGGCACACATGATGATTCAAAAGCTTGGGGACCTGGGGTCAGGGACGGTGTCCCAGCTCCACTCTCCTCCCCCTCTAGCTCATGTCACCTCATGTTCAACCCACTGGGGCTGTACACAAGGCAATATAAAACCTGGGGGGCTACCTAGTGACAGCCTGCCTCTTGCCCAGGCATGGGAGAGAGCAGACTGTCAAATCCCCTAAGGCCCATGGGAAGGGATGGCTCAGGGAGCAGCCTTTTAGTGTCCCCTGGCTGGAGAGTATGCCTGTGTAGCTCTCCAGGCAAGGAGCTGAAGTGCATGTAGGCTCCAGTTCCTGGGCTATTTCTATAGTGGTAAGAATTTCAGAGGAATTAGCTTGTTCTTACTGTTTTTGGTTTGTTTTTTTAAGTCCGGTTAATCAGAGGAAGGCAGTGGCTATGCTTAGGGGGTGCATGGGGGTGTACCCCCTGAGAGTGCTGGTGCACCCCCTGAGAGGCCACACTCACCACTTAGGCAACAGGCAGGTAGGAGTGCTGGTGCCCCCCCCCCCCCCCCCGGCCGTGCCAGCTGCGGAGTGGGAGCACCAGATGAAGTGCCGCAGCCATTTCCAGGAGCACCAGGGCTGCTTCCTGGTCAGTGTAATCAGCCTCAGGGGGACCCCCCCACCCCAGTCGCTGACTGGTTGCTGGTGGGGCATGTGCCCCTCCCGACTAAGGTGGCACCAGTTGCCCATGGAGAAAGGGGAAAATGCTTTCTGTACAAAAAGCTATACATTCAAAACCTGAAAAAACCTAAAACGGTTGAGTAGCCAAAGGTAGTTGGAAGATGAGATTAAAGTTCATAGAAAGGAACAGGTTTTAATAATGAAGAAGTCTGGTCTAAAGCCTTCCTCACTAAAGCAAAAATGAAATATTTTAAACAAATATATATACAATTGTTTAACTAAAAGCTGTTTTATACTAAAGTTCCTGTATCTAAAGCCAGAATTTTTCTTTTAAAAACCGCAGATACACAAAAAAGATTTCCTCTGATTCTATATTTGATGCTAATAATCTTAAGATACCTTATTTGGTTCCAATAAATACACAGAAGTGTTTATTCAAAAGTATTTAAGCCACTGGAAGATGGAAGAAAGTCAAGGGCTTGTGGTTGTACATCACATTTGGATGTTTTGGATTGATTAACTGCTTTTAGCAGCTTTCTTCTGTGATTCTGTTCATGCAGTTCTAATAGGACATTTTCTTATGACGTTTTGTATGGCTGTTTCATGATCTGTAAGTTTTGCTTGTGAAGTCTTGCAGCAGCTGTCTGCCTGCTTACTTCATTTTGTATAGTTAATTGGGGAGTAATGGTTTCTTCCAAAACCTGTATGAAAGGAGAATCTGAAGCAGACAGCAGCTTGCAGTTCAGTCTTTAGATAACATTATCCTCATTTTATATTCTGACATGAAATCTGCATAGTGCAGGTTTTGGAAGTCAGGTGCCTGGTTGAAAGACATGATAAATCACTCAATGTACAGTATTGCTTTCCTGCTGTAACTCCATTATTCAGCTCAATTGCTGCTTGATTCCTGAAAGTTTGACTTGTTTTCTAAGTATAGTAAGCAAATAACCATTTTTTTGAAGATGGCATTCATATATTACTTCTCATAGCATTAAAATATTCACTTTTGCTCTATAAACTTCATTTTTATATTTCAAATGATTCTAAAACGATATAATTAATTTACTATTTAGTATTGTTAATGTGCAAATTGTAACTGAGGATATGAAAATGAATTATGTAAATGTACATTTAGCACATCATGAAAAGAGTCCCAGTTTAAGCTTATTAAATTTACTGAATACAATTTAACTTGGCATCTGCTCCACATATGAATACATTTGTAAGACTAAGACATCAGACTTACAGCATAATATACTATTCTCTGGAATGTCGGTGATATTCTTTATAGCTCTATGATAGTAGGGGGTTGAGTGTAAGCCCATCTTGGGAGCATCCATATAACCATCTTTTCTGCTCAAGGAGAGAGATTTTTAATATACTGGTCAGGAGTTGCTGGTTGACTCCCTTTCATAAAGATGTGGATGTGACTTCCAAATTGGTATTGCAGAAGTTATGACAACCTGTCATATACTTGCATGTCTACTTCCATGTTACTTCTAGAAAAACAAATGGTGACACCAAAAGTATATGGCAAGATAAATAGCTGTTGTGTATTGGTTCTCCTCAAGTATTAAAAGTGCAATCATTTAAATGAATATTGTTTAGGAGCCTTTTCCAGGGTAATTTTTCCTCTCCAACCAACAACCTGTCTAAGGAGTATAAGCCTAATTCTTCCTCTAGGTAGACTGGTGAAAATTTGGAGTAGCTGTAATGACTTCGAAGGATTTACACTGCTCTAATTTAGAATATTGAAGTGTATTTGCATAAGTAATAGTATGTATGTTATAAAGGGTGAGGGTAGGAAAACAGTCAGCATTTTCTTGAAAGGGTTTTAAATCATGTTGCCTCAATAACTTTATTTTTAAAGTTTTGCGAAGTACGTTCACATTGTTCATTTGAAATGACCCCTTTCCTTCTTTAGTTGTTACCTGATTATAAAGGATTAAAGATCATGTTAATTTCTGAAGTACAGTGATCTGAGGTTAAAGCTGAGGCAGCTGTGCAGTTTAACTGGGTCTTTATTATCTGTACTTTAATTTTGTCACATTAAACCAAAATAGCTTTCCCTCTTCTCCCAAGTTACTATCTAGTCTCTTTCTCCTTCCCCATAGTATTTGGATATATTTATCCCAATGCCTTTTTAAAAGTTAGTGTACAACTCCATTTTCCCAGATGTCACAGATTAATCACACCAAATGCAACATCTGCTGTGTTTTGCTACAAATGCCAATATTTGTTGGGTGCAATTCCAAGAAAATTTTAGGGGCTTTTTTTTTTTCATTTTAATACATCTTGAGAGCTTATTCATCTCTCATATAGTTTGTTATTATTATTTTGTTTTATTATCTATAGTACTGGCTAGCACACTGGTCACCTGTTTTGTGATTTCATAATCCTATAAACTAAACATTATCCATGTTTTGGTAACAGTGTACTTACTGAAATATCATTTGGCAGGGCTAGAATGACATAATGTAGTTTACAGCCAAGAGCAGGAAAATGCTTACTTAGATTAAGTATTCTATGATTAGCAAGATATTTCTTATCATGACACCATTTTAGTTGGTGGTGAAATCCAGTTAACCAGTCATCATCCTAAGATATGTATCACCAAGCCTTCAGCACCAAAGCTGAGTTGAGTGGATCCAACTCTGAGGATACAAAAGTGAAGCTACTTGAGGATCAGATGAGAAGGAACAGTGTCTGATTGGGAAGGGTGAATGGCTTTACTTTTGCATGTGATCTTAAAGGAAGAAGGGTAACCTATTCCAAGACTGTCTTCCTGTGAACTCAATCACTTAGGGCATGTATAGAAATTACATTTAGATTGACCTAACTATGGTAAGGTCAATCTAAATGCCTAATCATACAAGTGTTCAGGGAGGTTAAATAAGGTAAAAATTTCCAGGCCCCATCTAAGTTCAGTTGAGGAGGTGAACTAACTTAGATCAGGAATAGGTTAGCCTGATTTATTGAGTGCCTATATGTGTTCAGAGTGCAGCCCTAGAGCTCAGGAAGCCCAGCCACTCACCTCAACCCTAGGGTTGTGCTCTTCCTACTCTCCCAGCAATGACCAGGCTATTTTTACCCCCTGTTCCCCCCACCCCTGGACAGAACCCCATGATCCTGCCCACCCTGCCCCCACCCCATTTTATTTACTCCAGTTTCCCTGTGCAGCTCCTGTGACTGGCATAAGACTGTACATGCTGCTCCCGATCTACATTCATGCAGTTGAAAGTAAGTCATGTAAACAGAAACCAGGTGCACTGAACAACCACACACACCCTTAGTATGTGAATTGTGAGCTAAAGTTAATGTGCGAATTCTAGTGCTGTACAGGACACACAGCTCCTGCACAGCCTTCCTACACGGGTCACCTAGATTCCAGGAAACAGAACTTATTCCAGGTGTCTTTACTCAGGTTCATGTATTTGGCCTAGGTACTGGGGAAGCTAGGTATAACCACTTTGCTCTGTTTATGATGAAATCACAGTCCTGATGTGGCAAAAGATTTGTACTGATAAATCATCCTAATATTTTACAGATTCTTGTTAATTCCAAAAATATTTGGTTTTTCTTGTGTTTCTCTTTATGCCTTTGGATTGGACAATTGGTTTTTTGAAAGAGAATATTACAATACATGTCCAAAGCAGCACAGTTGGACATCAAACTATCTATCCTTTGCAAAAACTAGTTATGGCATTCCAGTAGGATACTGATGAAGTTCAGGTTCTAGCTACTAACTCTAATTCAGTTTCAAAAAAGCATTAAGTTTTAAAAAGCAGTGGGAGGAAGAGGCATTGAAGAATGAAGAGACAAGGTAAGGACAAGAGCTCCTGATTTTGGATGAAAAAGACAAACATTCTTATAATGTAAGAAAATAACAAAAAGCACAGGACCCAAATCTGGTCTGACTGGTGAGAAGGACACATGATTATTCTGACATATTAAGTATATGAATGCTTCAGCAGTTCATTAATGTGCATGCATGGTCACTTGCTTTCTACACAAGAACAGAAAGATTGAACACTCAAGTACACAAAAGCTAGGAATTGCTCATGTTGGTATTTAGTAATGTTACATTTGTCTCAATTTGATTAATGTTTCATAGTAATGAAAGAAAGCTGTTCCACAAGCCAGTATCTATAGTCAGAGAGGACAGCCACTGCAATCAAAACTTACAAGCCTCAAAGCCATTACATGGAGTTCTGTTTTCTTTATTAGTCAAATGTTTAAAAAGTGAACAGACTAGGCAGTTAACTCATCCTGGCACCAAAGCAGAGTATTTGGCCTATCATTGCAGTATTTGTTTCCAAGTTTTAGGCCAATAGATTACACCATAGACCTGGTGCAGAAAATGTTTGAACATTAATTTAATTCAGCCTGTACACAAGCCAAAATAATTTTGACTGGAAAATTGGATCTTTTTTTTTCAACCAGAGCTGAGTTGAAAGGTGTCATTCTGAGTACTTCCATGTACACATCTAACCACAAGCATATCAAGATGGGTGCACTTCCTGTATGATATTTCACTCATGTCTGTGACATCACACATAGTCAATGGGGCCTACCAATCTGCTAGAGGAAACAATAAAACACTTTTTAGATTTTATACTCATCACCAAAGGAAAAAAATCAAGAATGTGTATAGCCTTTGTGTAGATAACATCAATGTAATATTTCACACAAGATGAAAATGACTACAGGCATTTGTGTCTTTGTATATTGCACACTATCAGGCAAACTGTTACTAATTTATGTAAAATGCTTAATTGTGGAACTCGATGAGCTCTTTTATATCTATACTACCCAAATACAGAAACTGAAGTTGTTTTCAGGTGCAACAAAATATAGCAATTTCTTGGGAGGTGGCAATATCTGTTGGCTACTACCGCCTCCAGCTGTTGAGTGTATCTTTCAAATTTAGGAATCTAGTCATACTTCATGTCTCAACAAAAGTCCTGCAGAAGTTCTTTGCTTTTTCTGTCTGGTCATTTGACACTTCTCAGAGATTGAATTATGAACATTTCCCATCCATAGAAGCAACTTACAACTTAAAAGGTCTTGAACAAACTGCAGTTTTGAAGACAAAAGTGATTGAGTGCAGTCACACTGAAGGGTTGGGTGCTTATGTTCTTAAAGACATGTTCAAACATTTAGATTTCTTTTACAGTCATATGTGTAGTATGCAAGATGTCCTGGAGGGATTTCCAAGACTCATCCAGCTCTCTGCTACTACCACATGCTGCTCATCCATGTGGACAACAATGATACTGCCAGGGGAGACCCCGAGCAGATCAAAAGTAACTACAGGGCTCTGGGTGCAAAGGTGAAGTAGTTTTGGGCTCAGGTGGTCTCTGATCTTTCTGGTCAAGGGAAAAGACTGGGCAGGTACAGGTGCATGCTACAGATCAATGCATGACTGCACAGGTCGTGTTGCCAGCAGGGCTTTGGCTTCTTTGACCACAGGATGATAGTCCAAGAAAAAGAATTGCTAAGAAGAGATGGGATCCACCTGGTGAAGAGAGGGAAGAGCATCTTCACAGATAAGCTCACTAACCTAGTGAGGGAGCATTTTAAACTAGGTTTGCCAGGGGATGGAGACCAAAGCCCTGAGGTAAGTGGGGAAGTGGGTGACCTGGAAAAAAAGCAAGCAGGAGGAAACAATGGGGGCAATGTTCTCATTCTTCCTGAGAAATCAGGGCAATTGACTAGTTACCTTAGGTGCCTGTACATGAACGTAAAACAAGCAGGAAAAATTGGAGGTCCTTGTATAGTCACAGAACTATGATGTGATTAGAACAACAGAGACTTGGTGGGATAGCTTGCATGACTGGAGCACTGTCATGGATGAGTATAAACAGTTCAGGAAAGACAGATAGGGGAGAAGAGGAGGAGGAGTTTCACTTTATGTAAAAGCTGTATGATTGCTCAGTACTCCACAATGACACTGGATACTCCTGTTAAAAGTCATTTGGTTAGGGCCAGAGGAGAGAGCAACCAGGATGGTTTCCTGGTTGGCATCAGCTATAGACCACCAGACCAGGGGGAAGTGGTAGAAGAGGCTTTCTCCAAACTGCTAGCAGAAGTTTCCCAGTCACAGGCCCTGGTTGTTAAGGGCCTGGGGGACTTAAATCACTCTGACATCTGCTGAGAAGCCAATACAGAGGTGCACGTGCAATCCAGGAAGTTTTTATAGAGTGTTGGGGACAACTTCCTGGTGCAAGTTCTGGAGCAGTCAACTAGGGCCATGCTTTTCTTGACCTGTTCCTCACAAACAGGGAAGAACTGGTAGGGAATGTAGTAGTAGATGGCAACTTGGGCAGCAGCAACCACGAGATGATTGAGTTCAGGATCCTGAGGAAAGGAAGAAGGGAAAGCAGCAGAGTAAGGACCCTGGACTAAGTCTTACTGAGAGGGTAGGAACAAACCATCCGACTGTGCAGGAAGACCAGCAAGTATGGCAGAAGACCAGCTTGGCTTAGTAAAGAACTCTTCAATAAACTAAATCATAAAAAGGAAGCTTATAAGAAGTGGAAACTTGGACAAACAACTAGGGAGGAATAGAAGAGTATTGCTCGGGCATACAGGGATGAAGTCAGGAAGGCCAAAGTGCAATTGGAGTTACAGCTAGCGAGGAATATGAAGGGTAATGAAAAAGGTTTCTACAAATATGTCAGTAATAAGAGGAAGATCAGGAAAAATGTGGGTCCTTTACTGAATGGGGGAGGCAACCTAGTGACAGAGGGTGCAGAAAAGGCTGAACTACTCAGTGCCTTTTTCACCTCAGTCTCCACAGGCAAGGTTAGCTCCCAAGCTACTGCACCTGGCAGCACAGTTTGTGAAGGAGGTGAGCAGCTGACAGTGGTGAAAGAACAGTTTAGAGGCTATTTAGAAAAGTACAAGTTCATGGGGCTGGATGTGGTGCAGGTGAGGGTGCGCAGAGAGTTTGTTAATGTGGTATCAGAGCCACTGATCATTATCTTTGAAAACTCATGATTGGGAGAGGTTCTGGATGATTGGAAAATGGTAACTATAGTGCCTATCTTTAAGAAGGGGAAGAAAGAGGATCCAGGAAACTAGAGTGTTCAGCCTCACCTTAGTCCCTGGAAAAATCCTGGAGCAGGTCTTCAAGGAATCCATTTCTAAGCGCTTGCAGGAGAGGAAGGTGTCTAACGCTTGGAGGAGAGGAAGGTGTTCTAAGTGCTTGGAGGAGAGGAACAGTCAGCATGGATTCACCAAGGGCAAGTCATGCCTGACAAACCTTATTGCCTTCTGGCTCTGTGGGTATGCAGAGAGTAGTGGATGTGGTATACCTGGCCTTTAGCAAGGAGTTTCATACAGTCTCTCACAACCTTTCCACAAGCAAGCTAAGAAAGCAATGGTTGAATGAATGGACTGTAAGGTGGGTAGAAAACTGGCTGGATCATCCAGCTCAAAGGATAGTGCTCAATGTCTAGCTGGCAGGTAATATGGAGTGGAGTTCCCCAGGGGTTGGTCCTGGAGCCAGTTTTGTTTGATATCTTTATTAATGACCCAGGAGATGGCATAGAGTGCACCCTCAGCAAGTTTACAGATGATATCGAGCTGAGGGGGAGTAGTAGATTCACTGGAGGGTAAAGCTAGGATTTGACAGACCTAGACAAATTGGAGGATTGGACCAAAAGAGATCTCATGGTGTTCAATAAGGACAAGTGCAAAGTCCTGCTCTTAGGATGGAACAATTCCATGCACCAGTATAGACTGGAGACTAACTAGCTGGGCAGCAGCTCTGCAGAAAAGGATCTGGGGGTTACAGTGGACAATACACTGAATATGAACCAACAGTGTTGTTGCCAAGAAGGCTAATGGCATACTGGGCTGCATGGATAGGAGTGTGGGCAGCAGATCAAGGGAAGTGATTATTGCCCTCTATTCAGCACTGGTGAGACCACATCTAGAGTACTGTGTCCAGTTTTGGGCCCCCCACTACAGAAAGGATGTGGACAAATTGGAGAGAGTCCAGCAGAGGGCAACAAAAATGGTGAGGGGACTGGGGCACATGACTTCTGAGGAGAGAGTGAGGGAACTGGGCTTGTTTGGAAAAGAGAAGACTGAGAGGGGATTGAATAGCGGCCTTCAACTACCTGAAGTGGGGTTTGAAAGAGGATGGAACTAGACTGTTCTTAGTGGTGGCAGATAACAGAACAAGAAGCAATGATCTCAAGTTGCAGTAAGGGAAGTTTAGGTTAGATATTAGGTACAACTTTCTCACTAGTAGTGTAGTAAAACACTGGAACAGGTTACCCAGAAAGGTTGTGGATTCTCCATCCTTGGAGGTTTTTAAGACCCAAGTAGATGAAGCCTTGGCTGGGGTGATCTAGTTGGAGATGGTCCTGTTTTTAGCAGGGGATTGAACTAGATGACTTCATGGGGTCCCTTCCATCCTTTATTTTCTGTGATTCTATGTGGACAAATGGGACTCATTGAAACCATATGTATTTCTTTTTTCCTGGTTCCTTTTACACAAATTCTGTTTCAGTTCTGTTCTGTAGAAAAGAACATTTCCATTGCCATGTGACAAATACCTGCCTTCTAATGGCATGAAGTATCATGTGCTAAACCCTATATGAAACTTCCCAAAATCTCCAAGTGGAATACTACCATATTTTCCACGTATAACCTGCACCTTTTCCCCCACACCGTCTGAGGAAGATTGGAGTTCACATTACGTGTGAATAAAAGGTTCTTCATGGATCCAGACATTTGATGGTGGAGGCAGGGGGCTGGAGTAGTGGAAGTATTGTTGTCTCCCCAAACCATGGCAATTAATTTTGCCACTGCTCCTCCCCTCTACTTAGCGGCCTGATCAACCACTAAGGACTCCCCGTCACCGACCCAAGGGGGCCTAGCACACCCCCACCCGAGACGTAAGATGACTGCTGGCCCGAACACCCCGAACACATTTGCAGACCAACCAACGAACTTTGTAATTTCTGCCCGACCCAAGTTTGTTTACAACCGTAATCGAAGCAAGCTTCTGGCCTGCACTGTACGAGCAGTGTAAGTAAATAATCTTTTGTTTAATCAAAACGCGTCAGTACCTGATTCCACTCCAAGCGTCACAAGTACCCGCCCGCCGACTAGGGCTCCTAAGGCCCCGAACCCCGCGCCGCGGCTCTCGGCGGCGACAGCAACAACATGCCAGACTGGGCTGGTGCATGGAGTGGGTCCTGAAGCCAGATCCCTCACACTGGCTACAGATTTGGACTTGGCATGCTGAGTTTGGGACTGGCTCCAGGGCTATTTGCTGGTTCTGACACACCACACACAATCAGAGCCAGCACTCAGGATTAAATCGGTCATGCGGCCTCCAGCACTGCTGTATCCAGATTGAGCCCCACTGCATTGCTGCAGCACCAGCACATGGCCCCAGCCCCAGTGTGCATCCTCCAGCCTTGTGACATGGTTCCAGGCCCCAGAGACCCCAGATCTCAGGTACTTACCTGTTCTCCAAGATAAGATCTTCTTTTCCTTCTTGGGGCCTTCCCAAAACAGGGGGATGTTATATTCAGGGTCATGTTATGACAGAGAATAAAGTAATAAGGGTGAACATCACTGAAATGGCTGGAGATCTTTGGGCATTTCAATACGAAGCAAAATCTCATGCATTCTCATTTTCTCTCATCAGTGTTTCTGTGTCTTCACGTTTGTCTTCAAGTATGGACAGAAGATTAGACAAATATCAGGGATAACCCTTAAGGAAATGTTGTTTCTTAAAGTAGTTTTCAAAGACATCTGATTTGGCAAGCAGCTGAAGGATCAAGCTGTCCTTCATACAAAGCATGCTTCTGAAAAATATCCTGTCTATGGATCTTCAGCTGCTGTGTGCTTATATTGTTTGCCTATGTTTAGATTTCATTTTTGTATTGGTTGGTGCAGTTAAGAGTTTATTTCTTCTAGGCCAATTATGAAAATATTTACTAGCTTTGCCAAAATATTCAGTATTTTCTCTAAAAAAGGGAACAGGTCAATCTTATTGAATTATACCAGATTATATGCAAAATATTTATTTGCCCCAGATTTAGCTCTCATTTTGGGTACCTAGAACTGATTCAGTTTATGGCAATCCAGAACTCAAATAATTTAGCTGCTGAAATCTGGGTCCCTCATAAACATGAGCTGTAATTTTTCAAGTGGTTATAGCTTGGACAAATTTGGGCAAATGTTAGCAGGGATGTCAGAACACATACATCTCTCACAGAAAGGCCAACTACCTGCCAAACTTCAAGTCATAGTTCTAAAGATTGAGAGACCCAAAACTGTTTCAAAAGTCAAAGATTCCCAGCATTTCTTTAACAAGGTCAAAAATGTATTCTTCTTCATTTCATTCTCATTAACATATTAAGCATTTGACTTGAAATGTAAATTGGAAGAGAGAAAACAGATCTGATCCAATCATCCAGTGTGCTTGTACACATGATGGAGGCTTAGTCCTCAGTTTTATTTTATGCCCCCTAAATTGAAATAGTGGGTATTTAATTTAAACCCACTGTTTCAAATTCTCTATCATGTTATGGTGAGGGGCCCAATCCTTTTTTTTTTTTTTTAATTAATTTCTCAGAGCTGGAGACTGCCTTGGGGGGGGGGGGGGGGCAGCTTCCAGCAGGCCCTGGTCCTTCTCTCCATGGTGGTAGGGCCCCCTGGGGCTGCCCAGGCAGGTTGCTAGTGGACCAGGTGCTGCCCCAGCTCAGAGGCAGCATGCAGCTCAATCCAACTGTTCCCTGAGCCCATCCAGGGAGCAGTGCCCAGTGGACTTCCAGTGGGTGGGCTTGGGGATCACACCACTTGCTGCCTCTGAGCTCAGGCAGCACCTGGCCCACTAGCAGCCCACCTGGGTGTCCCTGGGAGTCATCACTGCTGCAAAGGGAAGACTGGAGCCCCCCACAGCTCAGAGACCACTTGGCCTGCTGGCAGCTCACCCCCTGGCTGTGGGAGAGGTGGACAGGCTCTGCCAAAAAAAACAAATAAATAAGGATTGGGCCTTACCACTTCTGCTTTCAGTAGGCTCCTGCAGCTGCCCAGGAACAGCCTGGCTTGCCTCAGGGCAGTGTGGGAAAGTGGCAGGAGGGCAGCAGGGTTTGCTGGCGGCTGGAGAAAGTGACGGAGATGCTGCATGGGGTACTAGAAGCCTGGGCGGGCTACTAGCTGGGCGGGTGCTGCCCCAGCTCACAGATGCCAGATCCAATGCTTCCTTGAGCCTGTCCAGGCTCCCAGCACCCCGTGCACCATCTGTGCCCCCTGCTCCAGCCACTAGCACACCCAGCTGCCCTCCTGACACTTCCCCACGTTCTCCCAGGAGCAAGACAGCTCATTCTTGGGAGGTCCAGTCTATCCTGCCAGCTGCAGGAGCCTGCTGCCAGCTGCATCATTGAAATTTGCAATGTTGCAAACTCATTTAAAACCCCCAAAACTCTTGCACGTGTACAGTGTGATGCCATTAAGCCACACAAAGTGACATTTTTGTCACGTGTACATGGTAATGGTGTCACGTGTAGAAATGCCCCCTGATTTGAAAATTTCAGTACAAATTGTTCACGTTTGTCAAAGTTATAGGTAAATAGGATGCAGGTCTTATAATGGCCTTAATAAGCCTAAGAAAACTTCATTTGCAGACATTTCCGTTCAATTTATCTCTGTTGTAGCTGAGCATCTTGCAACACTAATGAATTAGCCACATAATGCATTTAGCAGACAGAGAACTTGTGGCATAGCAAGTTTCTGTGATTTGCTCCAGAGCACAAGAATTTCATGGAAGAGCCAGAACCATAAGCCAAGTCTCTTGATTTCCTAGTCATGTTCCTTAATCACAGGACCATGAGGCCACATACGTACAGGTTTCATTACCCTGTATGTATGCATGTGGATTTATAAATATGACAACTTTCCTATTCTCAGTATTTTATGATCTAATTAGAAGTATGCTTTTTCTCTAATGTCAGAAGAAACGAACAAAAAATGCAAAATCATTTTACTGAATTCCTTTTTTGTTCTATGGTGATTTAACCTTAAGGAAAAATATTCAATGAGCTGAGGCCCTAGACTTGAATACCAATAAATCATGCTATTTATGCAAGAGCAGCAGTAACAACAAAAATCTCTTAATCTTGATTAGTATATTCCTTTTATCTTCCTTTTGAAAGACACAGAAAATTGCAATGCTCAGAAATTTATTTTCACCTATAGTTTTCTTTGTTTTGGTTTTTGCTTTATGGCTCTCTTTTCTCTACCTTCTGAACGGAAAGAAAATAATTTTCTGATTAAGACTCTAAGAGCTTTTGTGTAAAAATCAATGGAAGACTACCAACATGAGAATTAATAAAATTCAAACAGCTTCTGAAAGATTATAATTTGAGTTTCTTTTGTGCAGCCTCTTCCTCATATTACCATTTTATGGAAACTATAATAATAGTATGCCCCTAAAATAAACAACAGCTGGTTTCCTCCAGGTGTGTGATACTGAATTACAATGGTTTTTGAAGTTGTAATTATTTTTTACATATTTTAATGATAAAATTACCAGTTCACTAGAACAGGTAATGGAAATGGATAAGGTGATCATCAACAAATAATGCATAAAATAAACTTTCAGAGAGGACAGCTAAATTTAACTCATGATCCAGATGTGAAATGTTTATGCAAACAAATGAAAAGCAAGCTTAGTTTACTTAGTAAAGATTTTTGCATAGAGGATAGACTTGGTTGTGTTAATGTGTTTTACCAGTATAAGGCTGATTTTATGAACAGATTAGGGGAAAGCAAAGAAACTAGCACTTTTTAAAAGCAAAATATTTTCTTGTAATGATTATTTATGGGAAAGGTACTTGGAAAAAAAAACCTGGTAATGAATCCAAAGATGTTTGCTCTGAGCAAGAAACTAGTATGTAACAAGACTAAATATCACTAACCCTGAAGAAGGTCTTTCCCAGTTCGTAGCGCCAGTTAAACTGGACAATATTTAGGTGACAGCAGAGTTGCCAAAGTTATCATCCCTGTGCAGATTGGAAGAGCTGCAGGGTCTTGATAGGTTTTTAGAAAGTCCATTATGTTTCAGTCAGAGTTCTAAATGTTTCTTAGCAAAAATACGTATTGTAATCATCTGTGGCTAATGCATTCTTCATACTAGCAAAGAACTTGGCAAAAGTGGTCACGCAGAAGTAAATGAAAAGGTTTAAAACAATCTGCATGGACTGTCTCAAAAGACCTGAGGGTGACCTGCTTGGAATTATAAACCAGCATTCCTCTTAGGTTTTTCACTAATTGTGTTTGGACCAAAACCACTGTAATAAAGTCTTTTTTAGATAGCTGTGAGATCATGAAATAGTGCCAAGCTCTTCAGTCAGTCATTAGATACCTATTTTCCCCTAAGCATAATTATTAGTTATTGGAAAAGCTAGGAAGAGCTGAACTCAATGGGTTACCACCAGTGATTTATTCATAGCTGGATGGCATTCTGTAATTTCTGAAGTGTGCCTGAATTACAAGAGTCACAGGTTAAATAAATTCACACTGCATAGAACCATAGATGTGACTGCAAGTTTGTTTTTAGTTTCTGAATGCAAAAAGTTGCCATCTCCCTCTTGTACATAAAGACCTTATCACAAACATTTTAAAAACTGCTGATAAATTACTGAAATTTCACCTGTTTTATGGTGATTGGTTAGACATCTCTGTCCGTTTTCTGGTCTCTTTGACCATATCTCCTAGGACCCTGACAAAGTAGGCTGTAGCCCAGTGATTCTCAACCAGTGTGTTATGACAACCTTTGAAAGGTGCCAGACAGAGAGTGGAGATAAGTGATGTAAGTGCAGACTCTGAAGAGGAGAAAGGTGCAGTCCCTGTCTGCCACTCCTCCTCCTCCTTTCTACACTCTGCAATGCAGGCACTCCCCTGCTTCTCCTCTTTTCCTTAAGCAGGTGAGCACTCTAAGCAGGTAGACGCTACAATAAATACATTTATTTTTGAAATGGGATACCACTCAATTCATGAGGTTATGTGAGGCTTGCCCCGAGTCTAAAAGGGTTGGGAGCCCCTGCAGTAGCCTATGAAGGTCATGGATCTCTGAATGAGTTAGACTATAAGGTGTCATCCTGCCCTGCCTTCTGCATATCTCCTTAGATAGGTCTTAGTTTCATGTCTTCTTTATCCATTCCAAGGCAGACTGCCACACTTCTCAAACTCTCATAATTCTTATAATCTTAGTCTGGACCTGCAGCTAAAGTATTCTATCAACTGTTCTGACCTAGCAAGTCTGGCTGACTTCAGCCCCTGCAGTTTTCTTCTTTTGGGTTGTCTGTGACAATGGCAGTATTGTTTTTTTCTGACATCAGAGTGAAAGAGAGAGAGAGAGGGATTTTAAAAAGCTGGTGCACTTGACTGTCACCTAAAACCAGCATTCTTTGATGGTAAACTTGGCTGACCTGTCTTCTTCACATAGGTGGTTTGTTCTTTTGTTTTTCAGATAGAGAGCACGGGGAATTGGTAATGGTATCAAATGAAATGGTTCTCAACACCAGTGTTCATTCAGCAGCATAGTGCTTCCCCAGCATTTTCAGTCCTTGCTGTCAGGATTAGTAAATCATTTGAAAGGGCAGCTCCCCATTTCCCATAATAAAAGCTGCCTTGCTCAGTTTTGGTTTCCATTTCTACCACGTCAATATACAGCAGGTTTATGAATATGTGCAGACATTGCTACCAGATTACTTACAAAAATATGTTCAAGCTGTATAAGTATCAGCATTTCATCATCTTTTTCACCTAATGAATGTGTTTCAGCCAAAAACCTGGGAAGTTAAGCCATGTGTTTAAGTTTAGTAAAAAAGCATAATTTTAGATGAAATGTGCATGAAATCTTGGGTATGAATAAAATGCCTAAATAATGAACCTTATAACTATGGTATAAGTATGAAGGAGAGAGAGAATTGCATTCAAGGTCCAGGGACAAATTTATGTGGAAGAGCTCCATATTTTCCACTTGAATCTTGTAACCCTGTACTGATTGAGGGCCTGCACTATGAGAAAATTAATGTAGTTGAGTTAGATCAAGAAGGATGTTGGCTGTGTGTAAAGCTTTTATGACTTTCTTCTCAATATGTACATTATGATCTGCCCAGTTTGATCTTAGTGTCTCTTCTAGAGGGTCAGTTGGGCGGAACTCTAGCTTGACCCTCTCTCATGTGCATTATTTAGGATAGACAAGTCTGGTGTCTCTTTCCAGCTTGTGTTCCTTATAACCCATCAGAATACCTTGAAGTATCATCTCTTTTCTCATCTGTTCATCATTTGTAGTCTTTGACATTTAAAAGCAGATGTTGTCATCACTATTTGAAGTTATTTTAGTTTCCTGCTTTCCCTGTAACAGGAACTTTTAAAAATGACTGTAAACACATGAGTCTTTGAAAAGTTACAGTTATCTTCATATCAAGAATGACATCACCTAAAGATTTCTGAAGACATGGTTTAAGATTACTCTTTTACATGAAATGTATCTAGCCCATCACTGGAATTCAGCCCTGGCATATAATGAATCTCATTCTACCAGTGCTAGTTGGTCTCTCTTCACAGATTGTTTCCATTACCAACCCAAATGGCAAAACAGCTTCTCAAGTTATACACAGACTTTGACATCTTAAAAGTTTTAAATCTGATATTTTGCTTTTGTCTAAAGCAAAAATGTTGTCCTTTGAGTTCTGTAAATGGAAAGATTAGGCAAGATGCACCTTTTAGAGCATGGGTATAGTCTAACATCCATATTTTCTTTCATTCACTGTACATTTCAGAGACTAATTTAATTTTATATCATGGTAATAAAATATAAATCACTAGTGCGGAAACACCAATAATCCTTTCAGAGACCAAAGCTCCCATTTTTAGGATAATGTGATCTCAGACATCAAAAAAACATTGTCAGAAAGCTTGGATACATCCATCCATCCATCCATCCATACATACATATATTTTTAATGAATGGAGCTTGAAAGCAGGTAAGGCAGAAACTATCAACGCTTTTAATTGTTTGCTTGTTTATCATTCCAAATTGGATGCAAAAAAACCTTTACAATTTACTATCAAGGAGCAAATGAAAACAAAGTACTTGTTTGGCCATATGTTCTCATCTTCATTCTATTAGCAGAAATTCTGAGATGCAATATTTTATAGGCTGCTTACAAACTAGTAGCTGTAGCAAGAAGATTACAGGATTCTGTAGGGTCACATTCTGTAACCCACTTTCATTAAACAGACTGCTATAACCAGTCCTTGTAATATATTCATACTCAGGGAATGTTCAGTGACTAACATTTTAATTTCAGTGGTCCAACAGTAACACTGAAAGAAGGTTTCTAAAAATAATTTCCTTATTAAAATATGTTCCTTTATTTTAACCTTTCACAGCCATGTGGGCTTTTACTCAGACAGTCTTTCCAGTTCACTTCCTTTCTTTATTTAACAAGGTATTTTTTGTTTTGATAGTCAGAACAACATGATATTATGACTTAGTGATCTTTACCTTTTGCAGACATCAACTTGATAAGTGCAAGATGCTCCTTTAAAATATTAATAACATTTTTGATGGTTGAAAGGGAGTCTACAGAGAAAGCTACAGTCTCATTATGAGGCTTAAATAATATAGCACTCATAAAGCAAGCTACCATTCATGTAAACTCACATATCTTCTGAGTAAAACCTATGAACAATTACTATTTTATATTGCTAATTTCTCTGACAGATTTAAACTCTATTTTAAAGTATATAAAATCATTATAAATTCTTAACACACATGAAAACGATACAAATAGGTCAATTAATCTAGTGTAAGTTATTTGACAGTGGATCTTTCACTCTGAGGGTTTAATGTGTTCAGTACATAATTATTTTTTTTAAATGCTGAAATACCAAGTTACTATTAGATAGAAATGTCCTCTGACTGACATATTCTGAATATGTTGCGGGGGTGCTTTAAAAACACCCATAAAGCCTATTTACCATATAGGCTAGATTTGACTCAGTCGCAGGAATATAATAAAATCTGTGCAATTTAGTGTCTAAAGAAGCAAGTATTTTTCTAACATTCTGTTATTTTTCTTATGTATTTTTAGTTCAACTTGGTATATGAATCTGACATTTAACTAACACAGAGTTTTCTTCAAGCTGATGAAGTCCAATAAATGTAGTTATAAATGGCATACCACATTTAGATAATCAGGCTTTTTAAAAGCCTTTTGAAGGGATGTGAATTAAAGTTAGCCTTGATTTTTCAATTTTTCACTTTGTCTCTCCAAATTTTTTTTCTACTGTTAATGAAAAGAGACTTTTATTTGAATTGCACATTATATAGTGCTTACTTCTAGGAGATCATAATATATTGTAGATGCTCAATTGAAAGTTGAGCATGTCCAGCATCTCCCAGGAAACATTCAGTACTTCCTTGGACAGACACTTAAACAGTGTGAATAACTATCAAGAGATTAAATGAATAGGATAAATTGGCTTTTAATTTTCTTGTATTTAGTTGCAAACTTCCTATTTGTAGTTAGATATCCACTCAGCCATGTTAGACTAGCTATTAGTTTTTGAGGGCATACTCTTTTACCTGGAAAAGTGGAGACTATGCATGGCTTTGAAATTCTAATACACTGCAGTAATGTGTTTACATTTATTATTTTGAAGATTTTCTGCATGATTCCAGAACCGAGTATTCAGAATAACTGAATTCAAATGTATGTTGGAAGTCACAGAATGTGTTTCCTTTTCTTTTTAACACTGCTCAACAAATATAAAGAGAGTCATCTTGCAGTCCGGGAAATATGACAATGCTGATAAATTGTATCTTGTAAAGGCACCTAAAGAGCTCAATAAATAATGCAAGTAAATAAACCACTTTAATTCCCCCTGCTGCATTTTAAACAACTGCTTTCATATGTTGGGGAATATTCCATTCAATCCAGAAGAGAGAAGTAGTATAATCATACCTCAGGCCATCTCTTAACATTGTCATGATCTGAAGATGAACTTAAACTGGCAAAAATAGAATTTTTTATGATTTCTTTCATTTTTGCTTTTCCTAGGAAAAGCCATTTGGGGATCAGTCTAATCCATTGAATTATATGGAAATTGCCATAGAATAAAAGTAATTGTTTACAGAATTAACTCTTCAGTCTTGGTTTGCAGATGAAATCCTCTCTGTGGCATGTTCCATCTGAATATTTTAAGGTAAAGCGAATTAATTAGAGATATTTCTATTATGAAACTCAGTCAGAGAAAGGGTTCAGTACCAGTAGTGACTGTTTATAGTTGTCATAACCTCAAATTAAATATGAAATTAGACTTTGTTTACATGTTTAGCACTGTGGATATCAATACTTATTATGCAAAATTACTTGAATACAGGTTGGATGAAAACAATTTTCTAGGCCCAGTCTAAGCTGAAGTAAAAATAAGAGTATTCTCTATGGCTATGTACAGATGTTACACTAAGATCAACCTAACTAGGGTTAAGTCAGTCTAAGTGGCAAACTGTATATACATTCAGGGATTTTAGAGCAGACAAAAATGGCTGGGCTGATCCAACTTCATTCACAGGTGCATTACATAGATCGAACTAACCCATGCCTGATCTGACTGAATGCATGTACATGTTCAGAGCACAGCTTCAGGGTCGGGAAAGCCCAGCCCCTAACCAGCCCCAGGGCTATGCTTTTTCTACAAGCCCTTGCCCATCACAACCAGGCTACTTATAGTACTCTAACCCTGTCACTCCCATGAATCCACCAACACACCACCAACCTGGGTCCACCAGCAAACCCTCCTGATCCCTTCCACTTCTCCCTACACCACAATTTACTTAGATCTCATTCCCTGTGTAGCTCCTAGCACCAGTGAATGTGTGTGTCGCAGGGCACCTTGGTGCTCTGCTCCTAGAGAGTGGAAACTGCCAGGGAGAGAGCCCTGGCAGGACATAACGAGCACAGCTGTGGGTTGCCTGGGGCAACCAGGAAGTCAGCTGACCGGAGGGGGCAGGGCCGGGCCCTCATAAAGCCCAGGGCTGAGGCCAGGCTAGCAGTTCCCTGCCAGCGGCCAGGGAGGCAGGAGCTAGGATGCGAGCATTGCAGAAACCGCTCTAGCTGAGTGAAGGAGGGCAGCTCGAAGAGGTTTGATCACCATGGTTTAGCCAGGTGGCTTATAGTTATGTTGTAGCCTAGGGGCTTGTGGTTTTGTTGTTGTTGTTGTTTATTACACCGGTGGCTAGGGTGAGGCTATAAGGGGTTGGAGGAGGCCTCATAGGGACCCCCAGAGGGGTGGGGGCCCCAGCGCCTGAGGAGGGCGCAGCGTACTCATTGGGGGCTCACAACGAAGGGTGAGGACCCCAGAGCAGGCGTAGCATACTCAGGGGGAACCCCCAGCAGTGTGGGAACCCCGGCACCAGGGAGGGTGCAGCTAAAGGGGTGCTTAGACCCCAGCCCTAGAGAGGGGCAGTATTTTTAGGAAGCCCAGCGTGGGCACAGTGAGCCCCAGAGAGGGGGCAGTATTATTAGGAAGCCCCAGGGCGGGCACGGCGAGCCCTGAGGAAGGCTTAGTGCTGCAGTAAACCCCGGAGAAGGGCGGTGTACTGCGGTGAACCCTGGGAGAGAGGGGGTAGTGGTGCGGTGAGCCCTGGAGAGCGGGGGTAGCAGTGCGGTTTGGCCTGAGAGACAGGTGGCTTGACGAGAAGTCCCAGAGGGCACGCAGAAGTCCCTAGGAAAGGGGGCGACATTACAGGGAAGGCCCCAGAGAGGGGCGACATTACAGGGAGGCCCCGAGTGGGCTCGGAGAGCCCAAGAGTGGGGCAGCCCGACAGAGGAGGCCCCAGAGAGTGGGCAAGCGTACACAGGAGGCCCCAGATAGGGGCGACATCACAGGGAAGGCCCCGAGGGGGCTCGGAGAGCCCAGGAGGGGGCAGCATAACAGAGAAGGCCCGAGAGACGGGCATGAATATAGGCAGAGAGACACACCAACGTCTATCCCATCTGCAAGGCTTGGGGCGTGGTATCAGGGGTGGTTGGAGCCACACATAGCCCATAAGGCTAGGGTGCCTGGGAAGCACCCATCATACAGGGAGACCCCCGATGGGTCCGGGAAAACACGGGGACAGAGGTCCCAGCTAACCATGCCCAAGGAGACGTGAGGCAGCCTCCCAACTTAACCTAACATCAAAGACGTGGCGGGCGAGAATAGAGGGTACCCTTGGGCCGACTTGGCACGGAGGAAGGGGCCTCAAGGAGATCATGGCCCTCCTGTAGGACCCCGCTGTGACAGTGTGCATAAGTGCGGACTCGGTCTAAACTCATGCAGCTTAAAGTAAGCCACGTGATCATAGACTGGATCCCGCAAACATGTGCAGGAACCTCAAAATTGCTTTCTTTAAAGTCAGTTTTCTCTAATGTACAGTAATAATAAAGTTTGAATGCAGATCAAAAGGAATAAGTACAGGGTGTTTCTAAAGTCCTTGTGCAACTTTAAGCTTTAATAGCTTTGGATATACGTGTGATGGAAACAAACTGTAGATGACGATTGAAAGCATAATTCATTAAGTTTTTTAGCATAGTGTAAGCTATGCATAGGGTAATAATCACAAATACAATTCATGAAATCACTCAGTAGCAACTGGAAAATGTTTTCTATGAGTTGGAAAATCACTGTATTGTGTTAACACTTAAAGAATTATGCTTTCAATCACCATTACAGTTTTCTTCTGTCATGTGTACATCCAAAGTTATTAATGTTTAAAGTTACACAAGGACTTTAGAAACACCCAGTATATATTATGTGGAACTACACAGCTTACATCTTGGGGGGGAAAAAAAGCTTGGGGATACTTTTATTACATGTATGTAAGTAAACAAATTATGATGAAACACTATTGGAGCTAGGATATTCTAGATCAGGTGGGCTGGAGTTAACGAGTTTTGGTGAGCTGTCAAGGTGAGAGCAGATGAAGTAGGTAGAAAGTGGCCGGGGGTTGGCAGTGGAGCCTCAGACACTGGGGCAGGAGCCACCCAGCTGCAGTGTCCCCCCCCACCAACACAGCAGAGGCAGGAGGAGGAGGTGCTGCTGGAGGTAGGGGAAGCCAAGCAGTACGCAAGTGGCTGCAACTATGCTGGGAGCAGCCCCACCGGGTAGCCGCGTGTGGGTGGGGGCTGCCTGGGGCAGGAGCCGGCGGGGCTTGACCCTATGTAGTGCATCATGAGGGCAGCCATGAGCTGGATCCAGTCAACTGGTGGGTGGGTGCCCTCCTCTGGGCCAGATCCACCAATGAGTTGGTAGGCTGGATCCAGCCCACAGGCCATATTTTGCCCACTCCTGTTCTAGATCTGTTATATCTATTAAACTAATGTATCGTTTATTATGACAGAGTTGCAATGTTATTGCAATATATAACAACAACAGCTATGATGATGATGGTAATAAAATGCAGCAGCATTTCCTGGAAGTGACTATAGTTATTTCTTAATGAGGATGTGATGACCAATAGCAAAAACAGTTTCTGCATTCTTCACCTCAGCATATGTATAAATAAAACTAATTGTTTGTTCCCTAGTCAAAAGTTTGAGTTATCCAAAAGAAACAAAAATGATTGCATGTAAAATGAGGTCATCAAAATTACAGAGTTTGAAGTGTAAGATGTTTACAGATGCACAGTAACACAGGAAGTGTCATGCTTGATCTTGTTGGTGCCATTCAAGAACAGTATCCCATCTTAACAATGCCCACCGTGTAGAGTTGCCAAGGAGGAAGAAAGGAATATTTGTATATATAATTCAAAGTATAAGATGTTTTCATTTTATTTAATACCTCTGTACAAAAATAGTGAACATTTTTCAGGGTGTGATCTTTATCCTGGAAATAAGAAGTCAGGACATCTAAAAGAAACCAGAATCATGTGGCAGAGGCAATTTTAAAAAAGAAAATAGAATAAAATTGTACACATTTCTGTAGCTTCTGTTTCTATGTTTCCAGCCTGTGGATCTGCACTTTGACACATCCAGTGTAGCACCCCTTTTTGCTCACCTTGGAGTTTCTCTTCACATTTGCTTGACTAGCTTACCTCTCAAAAGCTAGTATGTCTTTCCTTCAGAGTTACTGAATGTATACCACTCTCTCTAAAATGAGTACTGTAGTGATGCTTTGCTTCTGTAAATGTACAAAACAAAACCCCTGTGTTTTGTGAAGGCTGGATTTTGCCTTACTTTACCTTAATTAATGTCTCGATCATTGTGAGAGCAATATTCTAGTGGTCTGAACACAGATCTAATCATGGTTGAGGTCAGCTTCCCTCAGTAGACTTGAAAAAGTCATATAACCTCTCTGCTTCAGTTTCAGCATATGGAAGAAATTACACTTATCTTCATCACCAGGGAATTGTGAAGATTAATTTGTAAGGCCTTTATAGAGCTTTGAAGGTGAAAACCTTTTGAGATCCCAGTTGAAGCTGCTTGGTTCATATCAATAATTTAATATAAAGTTAACATGTTTATGAATTTGTTATGCAAGCAAGAGAAGACTCCAATTATTATTATTATGCAAGCAATTGCACTCCATTAAATACATGAGTCAGTAAATTTTTGTATCACAAGTAATACTGAAAGCCCACAACAAAGCATATCTCAATTTGTTCAAGGTATATTGGGCTAGATATTTCTTCTTACCAACTGTATTACTTTGTCCATGAGTAATCTCATTGACTTTAATAGGATTTTTCCTAGCAGTAAGTTATTAATAGAAGGATAGGCATAAAAGAGATCCCTACAGTTGATTAATCAGTCCTTTAAAATAGTATCATGTTTCTGCAATTCTGACAACTTATTCAGTATAATGAAATTTCCAGTCTTGTCGGTCTGGCACATCTGAGATGGAGTCTTGGTCCTGTTCTCTTCATATCTAACAGAACACAGCAGCAGAGGGTTCAAAACAGCTAAAGTGCCACATTTTGCTATATTATAAAGAATTCATTTTTATTTCTTAGCTGTTTGCCTTAACACAGCACCTTTACACTTAAACTACAAGTTTTGCAGGATATATGTACCACTTCATATATGTGTGTGTATAATGTATATCTATTTGTGTTACGAGTTTTCATATGATAGCAAACATTTCAATTGTATTGCAGTGTACTTGCAAGAAAGAGCCTTTGTGATTGATTAGATACCTCTGCTTTTCCTTGGCATTTAATCAATTTCAGCAGCCTATTATTGCTATGCCTGTTACAAAGCAATAGAGATTATGACTTAAACAGGAAAAAAAATCAAATGCCTTTGACGACATTAAACAAACAATTGTTGGTTGTGTGAGGTATTAAGATATTTTCAGACCTTCAAGCCATTTTTTGTTTTTACTGTGTATGTAATTTTAGCCCCAGCGGTATTTTTTCACTGTTTTTTATAAACTTTACTTTCCTTCTCTGTAATTACCTAAAATAGGTTTATATTATTAATGTATACAGCACTGGAACAGCAGTGAACCACTTAAAAATGGGCCAGAAAGGTCTGCTTTGATCATCTATTAGAAACTGTGGTCTTTCCATCACTATCCCTAGGATCATGTCTATTAGCTTTCTATGCACTAAACTATGAATATTTCATAGATTTCATAGACATTAGGGCTGGAAGGGACGTTGGAAGATCATCGAGTCCAGCCCCCTATCCCAGGGGCAAGAAGTCAGCTGGTGTCAAAGGATCCCTTCAAGATAAACATCCAAATGTCTCTTGAAGGAATCCAGAGTAGGTGTTTGCATCACCTCTGGCGGCAGTCTGTTCCAGGCCTTGGGGGCTCGGACAGTAAAGAAGTTCTTCCTTATGTCCGGCCTGAAATAGTCTTGGAGGAGTTTGTGACCATTTGACCTTGTCATTCCATGGGGTGCTCTGTTGAACAGGCCTTCCCCCAGATTCTGATATACACCCCTTATATACTTATAGGCAACCACCAGGTCCCTCCTGAGCCTGCGCTTTTCCAGGCTGAAGAGTCCCATACCTCTCAGCCTCTCATCGTAAGGCCTGTTCTCCTGCCCTCTGATCATATGCGAGGTTCTCTTCTGGACTCTCTCAAGTTTCTCCACATCCTTTTTAAATTATGGAGCCCAGAATTGGATGCAGTACTCCAGCTGCGGCCTCACCAGGGCTGTGTAAAATGGGAGGATGACATCCTTGGATTTGCTTGAGAAGCATCTATGGATGCAAGCCAGAGTTTTGCTTGCTTTACCAGCTGTGACATTGCATTGGTGGCTCATATTCATCTTGTGGTCAATCATGATCCCCAAGTCCCTTTCGGCCGTGGTGCTAGCAAGCATAGCACGGCCAAGCCTATAAACCTGCTGCAGGTTTTTGCACTTAGGGTGCTCTATCACTTTCAAATAATTTGTCCACCTGCCTTAACTTTTTTTCAAGGCTGTGCAAACAGATTTCATAGGTTATGTCCTCCCATCTTTATGTCAGTTTTGTTGATGTCTTTATTTTTTTCTTGACTGTTGCACCATTCTTAACCTGTGGGGATCAGAAGAGTTGATATCATTGTTCAAGAGGCGTAATGTAAAGTGGCACTATTATAACATAACCTATATTATAACTAAATGATGATGATAGTATACAGTTATCTTCTCAGTTCTACAGGTCATCATCTTATATATGTGTCTGATCTTGTTTATGTATCTGAATAGATTGTTGGCCTTTTATATGGTGCTGTTAAGCTGCAAGTCCTATTGAATTACTGCCCCTATGCTTTTTGGGGACTTTCTCACATGGCTAGCTGTTTCTAAAGTTTATTTCATAAGTTTAATTGTGATATGATACATGTACTTATTTACATAAACATTTACACATGAGCACAAACTTTATTTCATAAGTTTAATTGTGATGTGATACATGCACTATACCAGTTGCATGAAGAGCTGGATTTCAAATTAATTTCTGGTACTAAAAATGAAAACTGTATTTGTCCCAAGAAAAAGTAGTTATACAGATGTCCATGTGTGGTGTTCTAAAAAAGTTCCCTGGATAAGAAATTGTAAGTTTATCCTGGGATAATGCAAAGTACTTCTGTACACTTATCCCAGGATTACATCACTGAATCAATGGCAAAAAAGCAAGACTGCACTCAGCTGCTCAGTAAACCCTGATTAGAAGGACAATGTGTGTCCACATCAGTCCTGGGATATTTCATTTTGGGATAAACACAGGCACAGATTATGCAACATTTGTTCCTAACCTTACTGCCGTTAAATGACTAATTTGATGTTGTCACAACCCAAAGGGTATGATTTTTGTTTTTGTGTGCTTCGGCACTGCTAAATTGTTCCCGCTAAATTATAGCTTCTTTGCACGGTGGAGTTTTCTGCTGCAAAAAAGAACCCCGGTGCAAGGGAGAATTTCCCGCCAATTTGAAGCTTTCTTTGCAGGGTGCATTTCTTTGTTGCAGCACAGAAATGCTCGTTGCAAAGAGTTCCTGCCATTTGTATGCTAATTTGAGCCCCATTATTGGCCAGTTCTAAATTATTCACATGTGGCGGTTAGTGATTGGCTTGCTAGCCGTATAAAAGGCTTGAGTGGTTTCCGCCCAAGTTGGAGGACTCCACGAACACCGGGAGGAGGAGACTTCACGCTGTGTGAAGATCTCTAAGCGCTGCAGATCCTTACAGACCCAGTACATTTCAAGCAGGCAACAGAGGTCTGATCAGCCTCTAGCCTCTCCCCGTCGCCGATAGATTCCTAGACGTATCCCTTCCTGCGCGCAAAAGAACCGGACCCACGAAGCCTAGCAAACTTCATGTGGATGAGTGAGCAGAAGGACCCACAGAGCCTAGCAAACTTCATGTGAGTTTATTCAGAGCTCTTTCGGATGAGTACTTTCTTCGGTTGACACGACGGGCTCACGTGTTTAGAGCCCTCAGCCAGATTGGGCTAGAGTTCATGAGTTTAGAACTCTTGTCCGCCTCTCTTCTTTCCTGTCTGTAACCGCAACTCAAGCAAGTTTTCCAGCCTACACCACGACCATCTTTGGTGTAAGTAAACAATCTTTAAAACTACCGCTAAGCGTTTGTGCCTAATTCCAGCTCGTCGCCCTCCCTCTCCGATCCAGCGTGCCCAGGCTGCTGGCCACAGCTCGTGTACAGCACGAAAAAGGGCTCAGGTCGCTCCCGGCCCGCACAGATGTGACTTGTGTGTTCTTTAAGTGCTCAAGGTTTTCTAGCTTAAGCTTTTCATTTGCACCATTGCAAATATGTAAGCAGCATTTTTTCAATGGCTCAGAGAAACAGAGACTATAAACATTTTAGTTGCTAATGTCCTCAGAAAGAAACAAACAAAAGCTTAATGTATTTCAGGTTAAATACTGTTTTGTGCCATGACTCTGATTTATCTGAAAACTTTTTCTAGTTCAGAAAAGATTACTAATGGGGCTACTGAAGATCAAAGAGACAGAAAATTTCCCTTTTAGCTTTCTTTCTGGAACAATTGTCTAGAGACTATGTAAACTGCTAATTAAAGTTATGCAAAAGATTGCCATTTGTCCTGATTGTTGTGGTGGGGACTTTTAATTGTTATGGGGATGTCTCTGTGGTCCTCTAATACTTAGGTCATCTAATACTTTCCATCATAAAAGATTATTCGGACTCTACTTTTAGGAGCTCTTTCACTTCCATTGTTTGCACTGGATAGCCTCTTAGATAGAGAAATGCCTTTCCTTTGACATGTGAAATTCTATCTGCATTGAAAGAAAGGTACAATGTTCATAATCCCTATTTTCCTTCTTTCTCTTGCCCTCTTTAGGAAGATTAGGCAGCCTGGCAAAATCAAGAAAAATTCGAAATTAGGACTGTCTACAGCAGTTGCAGTTACTGCATTGAGAACATTAGGTGTGTATGGAAAGAGCTGGATTTTCCCTGTAATTATTTCACTACTATGATTCTTTCAGCGTCCAAATGCCATCTGCTCAGTAAACAGCATAGCTGGGGCCCTACCAAGTTCATGGCAGAAGTGGTTGGCTAGGGCATCCTTGCGGCCCTGCTGCTTGCTGCTGCTGTGAGGGAGGCAAAATGGTGCCATGTTTAAAACTGTGGTTTTTGCTTCCCTACCTATCAGAAGTGAGCTGCAAGTGGGGCCCCACCACCAATCAGTTGTGGCAGGGTGGTTCACGAGGGAACCCACAAGATTAAAGGAACCATAGCATAGCCCACTTATGCCATGAATTTGTCCATACACCTATGCATAGTATGAGGCTCTGTCCAATATAGCAGCAAATTCCAAATAACTATTAGTGGTAGACTTCCTCACATCTTCTTTTTTCAGCCAAATATATTATTGGTAAAGAACAATCAACATTAATACAATACTGAATTTTGATTGCTTGTACAGAGTTAACTATCTAGGGATCTTCAAATAGCTTCTAAGTTGTTTTGCTCTGCTGAGTGGACCCAAGGCTGATGGCTTGAGACCTTAGCATAACAGGTGTCAGATGGCAGTGAGTCCATTAGTTCTGGTTGTGCCATGTCTTAATCTGAAGTGGCCATTGCCTGGCTGAAAGAACATCCTTACTTCCTTGGATTTGGAGGTAATATTGTCTATTTCTTCATAATATTCATGGATCTTTAAGTTGACAACCTCATGGAAAGGCACAGCTATCTTCTGTGATACTACCACTGTTTCTGACAATTATTTCCCTTTGTTGACATGCACAGCACCATTTTCATGAAGTGGTGACAGTTTTCAGGATCCCAAATCAGTGAATTTTTGTTTGCCTCGTCTGTCTCTAAATATCTGCAGATTCAAAGTGGCTCTGACACCAGTCTCTAAAATTGCAGACATTTGGGTATATTATTTTCTGAAAAGTTATACTTTACTGACTGTTTCTTCATTCAACTAAATATGGAACAGAGTCTGAAAGTTCTGCTTTCTTTTTTTAACACCATTTTCTATCAACCCATGAGATTGGAAACAATGGGAACTGGCCATTACATGCCTAAACACAGTTTGGGCTCATGGTATATGTGATATCTTTCATTAGACCAACAAGATTTTTGCAAAAAATGTTCTTTAATTGCAAGGTTTTGGGCACCAACACCCTTCATCAGGCATTGGAGAAATGATTGTAAAAGTTCTCCTGGATAGAAATGAAACTTCACATTTCATAGGATTTCATAGAGGAGTCAATAGATGGAAAATTCCTCTGGGCAGGCAGGTCTTAGCTATTAAAGAGTCTCTCAATCTCTTGTGAGGTTCTTTGATAATGCAAATTAGCTTGAACAAAGGCAGGAGCAGTATCTCAGGTTTCAGGGGGTCAGAGTTGCTTCCTCCTTGGGAAAATATGAAGATTTCATTTTTAAAAATCGACTAAAATTCAATATCTTCCATGTGTCAGGTATCCAGGTTGTAGTTGTATTGGTCTAGAGGAAAAAGCAATCTGGGCTCATAGTAGAAGTAATATATTTTATTAGACCAACAAGATTTTTGCTAGGGTTACCATACGTCCGGGTTTTTCCAGACGTCCTCTTTTTGAGCCCTGTAATCTCCTTCAATCTGACCAAAAGTCCAAGATTTTGCTTTGCTCCACTGATGGGAGCAGGAGGAAGGCAAGAGGAGGCAGCACAGAGCACACATGTACCTGCCTGCAGCTGTGGAGGCATGCACAGACCCATGTGGTACTCCCTGCTGCCTCTGATCGGCCTCCCCCTGCTCCCACCTGAAGCTGAAGTAAAGCAAAATCCCAGAGGGTATGGGGTTGGGGGCTGGGGCTGCAACAGGGCAGGGTGGAGGAAGGGGTTGCCTGCCCCTCCAGTGGGGGAAAATGGGGGGCAGCAGGGAAATCTGTGGCTGGCTGTTAGCACAGGGGCCAGTTCCTGTGCTCATGAGGGCTGAGCAGCCAGGAGCCACAGCCCGAGGGAGGAGAGGGACCCTGGTGAGGTTGCCTGGCAGAGCATTGTAGCCCTATCCCAGGATGGTGGGGTGCCACAAGCCTCTCCTCCTCTTCCCTCCAGCCAGCACTGGGGCCAGACACACTGCATGAATTGGAGCCACCGCGCTCTGGCTCAGTCAGGCTGGGGACAGCTGGGGTCCCTCCAGCAGGGCTGGGGGGGCAGGGGGCTGCAGGTCCAGAGTGAGGGGCACTGTCAGGGTTGGGGGTGTTATGGCTTGGGTGTGAGGGGCTCCAGGGCTGGCAGGGGACTGTGGTTTGGGTGTGTAGGACACTGGTAGTGCCAGGGGGCTGTGGGTCATGAGTAAAGGGCACCAGCATGGATGGGAGAGGGGCTACAAGTCAGGAGTGAGGGGTCTGGGGGGAAGGGTACTGAGATCTAGGAGAGAGGGGCAGCAGCAGGGGGTGGGAGCTGTGGCTTGGCAATGAGGAGCAATAGAATGGGCTGGGGCAGGGCACGGCATATCACTGCCCCCCTCCCCCCCCATCGCCATCATATATTTAAACATGTGACGTGTCCTCTTTTTTTGGACCTGGAAATATGATAACCCTAATTTTGAAAAAAACATTTTAATTTCAAGCTTTCAGGCACAAACACCCTTCATCAGGCATTAGAGAAAAGGTTGTAAAAGTTCTCCTGGGTAGAAATGAAAGTTCATATTTCCCAGGATTGAAGTAGAAATCCTCATATTTTCCCAAGGAGAAAACAACTATAACCACCTGGATACTGCTTCTGCTTTTGTTCAAGCTAATTTGCATCATCAAAGAACCTCACAAGAGAGGTTAGAGACTCTTCAACAGCTAAGATCTGCCTGCCCAGATGAATTTTCCATCTATTGACTCCTTAGTGAAATCCTATGAAATATGAACTTTCATTTCTACCCAGGAGAACTTTTACAATCTTTTCTCCAATGCCTTATGAAGGATGTTTGTGCCCGAAAGCTTGCAATTAAAGAATTTTTTTGGAAAAAATCTTGTTGGTCTAAAGAAACATATCATCTCTACCATGAGCCCAGATTGGTCTAGAGGAAAAAGCAATATGGCTACAACCTG
Organism: Alligator sinensis; assembly: GCF_000455745.1. NCBI lineage: Eukaryota > Metazoa > Chordata > Crocodylia > Alligatoridae > Alligator > Alligator sinensis. Next base: position 244,594 of record NW_005843175.1, read on the forward strand.
GATATCTAATCACAGTTTATATTTCATCTGAGACCAGAAAAGATTTGTGGGTTTTTTTGGTCGCTTCCTTAGACATGAACATAATCTAGCTCTGTACTTTGTTCCTCTCCATTTTTATCAGATATTCAAGAGAGTATATCTGTAGCACTGAAGTTGTGGACAAGTATAACTGTTAACTGTTTTGAAACAGAAGGGGAAGCTGCCACTTGGGAGAATGCATCAGCTGTTATAGACCATTACTTCTGCTTGATCCTCTAGCAATAGGTCAATTGAATTTCCCCAACTTTGACCCTGAATGAAACAAGGTTAAACTTCCAGTGGTTTTGCTACCCTTATATCCCTACAGAATCATGCAGAGGTAACAGTTGCATCATAACAGTTTATATTAGTATCCCATGATATGAATATCCCCCAGATCTCTGCCATGTTTTCATTCACCCTGAAAGGTTTTTTCAGGTCTGAAAAAGCACCAGACACAGCTTAAGCTAAATAATGAATAGAACAATAGCTCGTGACAAACTCTATCTGTAAATAAAAACCGCCAATAGAGCAGGGCTGTAAAAAGAGCAAAGAGACATTATCACAGGGTTAGCTGAAAAACAAGAGAAATGCAGTAGGAAAGATAAACTTATAAGTGGAAGAGTAGGACCATTCAGGGGGGAAGAGAGTCCTAACATGCAAAGACATTAGCAGGAAGATTATAAAGAGCTATAAAGTTAAAGTCTATGTTTACCCATAAAACCAATGACTAGTTTTTATAAAAAAGTGTTCCCGGGGTCATCTTTTTGTTGTTGATTTTTCTTTCTTTATTTTTAATTTCCCTTGAGCACAAGGAGCATGAGGTCAGAGTGTGGTTGTTCTGTGGAAAGTGCTTTTCTACCCATGTCCATAATCTATAGTCAGTTTTAACTAATCCAGGCTTCCTAGAGGCAAAACTGAGTGGCATCTGTGCTGACTAGTTTTGTGCCCGTCTTCCTGGGGTCAGTGTCAGGGGCTGGTGCTCCAGTCACTCCCACTCTCCCACCCCTCCTCCCTAATTCATTATATTACTGCTTCCTGTAAATGAAAACATAACTTTTTTATTTCTGTGGACTACAGCTCAAGCTGTCTCTTCTCTGAGCATATTTATGATCATTTTCCCTTAGCTTCTGTGGTGCATAAGTCACCGGTTTCTAGTTTTGATGCTGCTGTTGTAAAAGGAAAATACCTAACCTTCCTTGAAAGTATCCTTTGACAGCTTCAGCTTTGTTCTTACAGTCATAGTACCTCAAGGCTGGGCCCTCTTCAGTCAGGGTCAGATTCATGGGGGGACACCAGTATACTTGCCAGCTCTCTTTGATTTCTGGTCCACCCAAAATTTAAAACCAACTGCCTGGCAGTAGCAGCAGCATTTCAAGTCAGGCAATGCTGAGGGAGTCACTTGACTTCATGGCTCATTCTAATCTACCTGGTCCCTTCTAAAGTCTTCACTCCATAGGTGTTAACAGCTCTCTCTTATTTTTATTGATCTTGATGCTCCACCAATCAAGCCAGCCTTTGTTCTGCAATTGTGCCACCAGTTAGCTGCTCCTGGTAATAAAGCTCCTATTTCACAGCCCTGCAGATTGTTTTTAACTCATTCCAATGAAGTTTTATTTGTTTTTGCTGCAATCTGAAACTCAATAATATAGCCCTAGGCCCCTAACATATTAGTAAAGTATCTAGTTTATTTTTAACTGGAGAAAACTATGTATCCACACATATAACAATATGTGAGGATGCACCTCACCATCTGCACCCCCCCCTTTCAGCATTCTAGATCTGCCCATGTCTTCAGTGAATTCTTTCCTCAAACTCCTTATTAAGATTTGCATTCTATGTCTAGTGAACATCTTCGCACAGTAGCTCTGTTAGACTGCTTGTTCAGGCAGTTAAATTAGGTATGAATTTTCTTGCACTATATTCCAAAGGATTTTTTTTTTTCCTTCTATCTCAGTTGGGCAACATATTAATGATGATCCGAATTCGTAGTGTCAACCTTACCTATATACATTGCTGTGTTAAATTTGCTTTTAGGTATGTTTTTATTGGTTTATTTAACTTTAGCCAGTCACTCTTATTCTTTCCAAAGATTCTCTTGTCACACTTGCTTTACCGCAAAAAGCCATATTACGTAGACCTTTGTGATGTCTATAACATCAAAAATCATTGAGAAAAAATCTGCCAAATGCTGAATGCAAACCAAATATTAATCTGGGGATACTAAGGGATATTGAATGTGTAAAAAATATTCTCTGTTGTCTAAGGGCACCTGCCAGACCAAAGTTGACACATCAAACATAGAAACATATTTGTCACCAGCCTTCTTTCCCTGAATTTCTCCTCTTGCATGTTGTTGGAAATGTTCCCTTTTTAACATTTAATTACCTTTTAAACTCTGTGGCCCTTCAGCTGTCTGATGGATTAGTGGAATTTTCTATCCTGTGACCAACCTTGTAGTCATTTATGTACCTCATCATGTGCCTCATACCTTACATCAATCAACCATCCTGCTTTTTAGCCTCAGATAATTACATTTACAATAGTGTCTAAAATTGCCAGACAACTTTGCACTTTGTCTGGATTAATGGAATAAACTAGTAACAAGTTTATCATAAATAGCAGAGAAAGTTGTGTGCTCTGTCTAGCTTAGTTTTCATTTATACTTTACACATTACAAAATATATAGATAAGGCCTTGGTAAATTATAATTAAAGATCTGACTGCCAACTAAATACTAGAAGCAATATTGTTAAATGTTATGGGAGAATAAAAACCTTGTTTTGGAAGCAGGAGTTGTACCAACAAGGTGTTCTGCCAGAAACCCACAAAGGAGTCATCCACGAGTTCACAGCTAAAGGACATGTGATGGGGGGCTTGAGGGATGAAGACAATTCTCTGCTCCTAATCAGGCCTGTAGATACTGTGTTGAGGCAGGTTGCAAAAGATGGGGAAAAGGGGTTATGGATTTTGATGGTAAATGTGTCAAATGTAAGAAAAACTGAAAAAGAAATAAAATGTGGTCACAAACAAGATCCAGAACATCTTACACTTAAAAAGTAATGCAGTATGGTTAAGTAACTACTGGGGAGAAGGAAACCTTTATTTGTGTTAGGAAAGAAGGGTTTTGATTGCCTTCCCAATGATTTTAGTATTCAAAATGCAGAGGGGTAGTAATTAGACTCATGTTCTTAATATTACAATCTATTTGTTATTCTCTGAAAATATTAGTATTCCCTTATGCTTAACTGTGCTTCATTAAGCTTTATTTTCCACCATTAGACTATCCTGTGCATCAGCCCTCTAAGGTTTTAAAAGATTAATTATATTTTACTCCTGCAGTAGTCCATACTTGTATGTGCTAATTAAACACATCTCCATTGCTGCTCTAGACAGGTAATTAATAATAATATTAAAGTATAAATGTAAACTGTTCTCATCTGAGCTGTACATCCAGAGGGGGTGTGGGTGAGCGCTGAGGGGAAAATGTGACAACCATCTGCTCTACAAGCAGCTCCTGCTGACTGATTTATTGGGGAAAGCATTGGCCTCCATCTCAGAGGAGACTGCTGATCTATGAAGAGATAGTGGATCTGTTGCAGACTAGATTATATAAGGTAATTCAGCAGTATCAAGGGGAAAAAATGAGTGCCCAGAGCAAATACAAAAGCAAATGGTTTGTCAGCTGTTAGGCACTAACTACTGATTGTCTTTTTAGTTTGGGGAAAAGTTAGTCATGTGTTCTAACTTCCCTGTTTGCAAAACACTGGATTTGGTAACATATTTTATTATGAGCTAAATAATCATTTCCCACAGTGAATGAACTGCTAGGCAACAGACTTGCCTTGATCTTTCTTTAAATCACCCCTTTAAGACCTGCCAGTGTCATGATACCTACAAAACACTTGACTTAGAGAGTTAGTAAGGTGTGAGCACTGCTTGATGCATTATTTACTAATCATTGTTTCTCCGTTACCTTGTGTAACTCCCACTTTTTCTGTTCTTCTGTCTGTGTGTGTGTATGTGTGTGCACGCACGTGTATGTACATGTGCACATACAGTGCCCAGTGTGCATGTATGTGTGGGGGGAGTTGATTGAGGAACTACCAGTTAGAATAATGTGGAAAGGGGCTCCACTTACTCCAGTAATAAGGGATAGGGCACAAGTTTCCACTCCCATCTTCCCTGTATGGGTCAAGTGAAGTCCCTCAATTTTGCAGTTTGCTTCCTACCTGCTCTTCATGATAGACCATACAGAAGGGGAGGAAGCAAGACCATGACCAAACTGTTAATATTCAGACTGTTAACACAGCTGGTTGTCTGCACAGGTACTCTCAGGTAAGTTGCACCCTTCTAACAGGCAGTGTAATGTGTCATCTCTCTCATGAACTATATCCCTTTGTCCAACACGACTCCCAATATTGGTACAGCTCCCATGTTCTTGCATATATCAGAAGCTGGCTTTTAAGGTGTGTTTGTGCTACCTCTACTAAGAAGTACACCTTGCTCACTCTCTTCTACTTTTCACACACTAAATCCCAGCAAGGAGGCCATGTGTTGGCTTCAGAGTGCCCTTGAGTACATGTCAATAAGCACCCCTGAAGGTGCTTATTTCTCCAGACTAAATGGGCACCTATGCATGAGTGCAGAGGCTGCTCCAATGCACTGGAATTCTAGCGCACTGGAGCAGAATCAATCAAGTCTGCTGAAGCATGGCAGTTGCTGTGTTCCAGCAGCCTCCTGCATCTTGTGTATCAGCATCCCCATGCTTAAAATGACAGTGTTGAACGAGCTTTGGTTCAAGCACCCCCACCACCACTTTTAAGCTTGAGGACGCTGATACATGAGACGTGCAGTCTCTTGGAGCCACTCTAATTAAAGCATCACCGCCCCTACCCCCAGCACACGTGTAAAAGTCCCCAATAAGCCCAATTCCCTCAGTATCTCCTCATAAGTCAAGTGAGGTTTTTATTCGCAAGATAAGATTTATAGCCTTTTGTGCCCAGCACCCACTGAATCTTCCAAATGGCCAGGTTGCAGAAGTTTGTCGCTCCTGTTCATGTTTAATGAATCTGTTTCAGAAAACTGCAAGCAATTGGAAGAGAGAAAGTCTTGTATGTTTGTATAGCATCCTATGTAGGATCAATTATTTTCATTTTGTTGTGCTGCAAGATTCATTTTCTTTAAAAGGCTGGGTTGCACTGTATTTTGGGGAGCAGGTGTCATTTTGTTCCTTTAAATAAGTTTTAGACTTTCATCTCTTGTAGAGATCATGGGCATCTTTGTAGCTCATCATCTTTTACAGGCAGGGCATGAAATGACTCTTAGTAGCCCAGTCCTATGTTAGAACTGTAAAACTTTGGGTAAAGTCATATTTCAGAAATGTTAGGGATAAAAGGATTGTTGTTATAATCTAATGTCTCTTGCATGGAATCGAATTTAGCATTTTTCCCAGTTGTGGTAGAGCTGGGGATGATATAGCCTTGATCATTCATGAAAATTAAAGATATTTTTTGGGGGGAATGATATCTTTTTATTGGACTAAGTATATAGCTGGGAGGGATACAGACAAGCTTTTAGGTATGATACAAGAGTGTGTATCATACATCAGACCTGAGGAAGGGTAAAATGTCAAAGTTACAGCATGATCAGAAGTTCCTTCTGATCTCTCGTGTCTGCACCCCACGTCTCTGTTATTCTACTCACATCATAGTTCTGTGACTGTGCAATGAATTCCAGTTCTTCCTGCTTGGTTCCTCAGCTCCATGCATTCATGTAGAGACATTTTAGATAACAGCCGATTGTCCTTCTTTCTCAGGAAGAATGAGAAGGCCTCCCTTGTTGCTCCCTCTTGCTTATGCTTCCTCCAGGTCATCTGCTTCCCCACTTACCTCAGGGCTTTGGTCTCCATTTCCCAGCAAACCTAATTTAAAGCTGCCCCCACTAAGTTAGCGAGCCTGTCTGTGAAGATTCTTTTCCCTCTCTTCATCAGGTGGAACCCATCTTTTCCTAGCAATCCATCTTCTTGGAACAATATCTGGTGATCAAAGAAGCCAAAGCCCTGCTGGCAACACCATATATGCATTAATCTGCAAGATGTGTTCATTCCTGCCCAGGCCCTTTCTCTTGACTGGATGGATCAAGGAGAACAACACCTGGGCTTCTGTTCCCTTCACCTTTGCACCCAGAACCCTGTAGTCACTTTTGATCTATTCAGGGTCCCCTCTAGCAGTATCATTGGTGCCCACATGGATAAGCAGTACTGAGAGACCTGGGTGCATTCCAGTAATCCTTCTGTGGCATCTCGGATCCAGGCTTCAGGCAAGGAGCAGACCTCCAGAAACAACTAGTCAGGCCAGCAGATAGATGCTTCTATCTGCGACAAAAGTGTCACCAACCCCAACCATGCATCATTTTTTCTTGGTGGCAGTTGTCTCGGTCCTCCCAACATTGGGGAGGCCTAGCCTGGCCTCTTCCACTGATAGAACATGTTCCCTCTTCTCTGTTGATAGGGCTCCATATCTGTTCCCCAGCCAAACTGCTGCAGGGGGGATGAAGACTTCTGCTCGCTGCCAGTGTCTACCTTCTTGGAAGTCCATGTCCTTTTCCTTCTCCAGTGCTGCCTCTGGCAGTCCATCCTCCACAATCTTAGAGGTCTCCTCCAGCATCAAATCAATGAACTCATGGCTGAGGATGCTTTGGAGCCTCACCACCTCCTTCTGTAGCTCTCTTGCCTGCTCCTACCATGAAACACCACTCACAGTGCAGGCACTCCCTGATCTGGCTGTCACTGGAAGGAACTTGCAAGCCGCAGTCCTCACATGGCCAAACCAGGACCTGGGCGGAAGCTTCAATGGTGAGCGGTCCTGCCTGGACAGACACCTCACAGGTACAAGTCTAGGAAGTGCTGGCCAGGGCATTGGCTCTGGTATTGCAATGTCCTCTAGCCATCTTTCTAGGTCTCAGCCTACCTCTTTCTATTCCTCTCTCCAAGCAGACCTTCCTTAGCAAACTCTATAAGCTAGCCTGTTTGTTGCTGCTTGGTCCTGAAAGGATCCCTTTTCCTTGCTAACCTGCTGCTTCTCACCAAGCTTAGAAAGGAAGCTGAGAGAGAAAGTTTTGCAGTAGCCTACAAATGGGAGACTACCTAAACAGGAGCCTGCAAATAATTTGTAGTGCAGAAATGTTTTCACCTTTGTTTAAAACACAGTACTGAATTTTTTGAACAGCAGTGATGAGTGCCAGGTGCTAAAGCAGTTATCGTTTGTAGAGTACAGCATGGAAATAAGTTTCACTCCTTTCTTTTTAACACTTTTGACAGACATGCACATTTATTCACTTATACCAAACTATTCTCGTTTGATACATGAACATATTTGGCCTTCATGATGCTATGGACTGTCCAGGATTATTGAACTGGTATCTTCTCACTTTCATTTGGAAGAGACTTTAATTACTGTTATAATTACTGAAATTGTTTATGCAGCGACATTATTTGTCAACTTTCATTCTGCTTTAAAAATTGCTCTTTATAGATCCAATTCACCAGGCATCAATAAAAAATAAGAACAATTAAAAATTGAATTTCAATGCAAATGTGGCCTTTTCCCTATTCTGCATGAATGCACATTCATCAAACTCATAAATGCTGTTGTTGACAGCGTACCACTGAAATAACCAAGAAATGGCCACGTTCTTATTGTTTCATGAGTCTGTGAAATCAAGATTCATTTCCTCTAGAAAAAATTACAAAGGTCAGCAGCACCTTATAGAAATCTGTATGAAAACAACATGAAAATGGCTTTACCTGAGTGTGCCAGGAGCCTGCTGCAAACTCTAGGCCCAATCCTGCTGTGTCCTTTCTTTGGATCAGTATTTAAAATCAAACTGACACAGTCTTATGTTAATATTGTCAATCACCATTGTTTTAACTGCTATTGTTTCTGAGCTGATCTTTGTCAGCTTTTCTTCCCTGTAAGTCAACTCCAAAGGCAGAGTCTTAAGCAACAGTGTATGAATTAAATTTATGTAGAGGCACAAGGCAGTTTTTATTACTGCCTTTTGGATAGGGTGCATTAACCTTGTGCATTCAGCAGATGAATTAGCAGATTGATGGGTCAGTGCTGTCCTCTTTTTGGAATGTTTTAATGTGTGTTTCACTTCAGCATGGTTTGAACCTTGAACTCCTTATTCTTTGCTCTCAAATGGGGTTTTGACAGAACTAGTGTTGCACTACTGTGCCCATTCAAAGGGTATTTCTAGAATGCAATCCAAGGCATAGTATTAATCTTTGAATCTAGCCCATGTCTAAAGAGAGCCTTTATGGTCTATCTAGACAGATAATTGTTTTTATAATGGATTTTGTCTGTGGCATTAGTAGAGAGACCACTCTGGACTGCTTACAGTACGTACATGCACAATGTAATATACAGATTTATGCTATTATGAAATTTATGTTTTTTGACAGTATATCATCACTTTAGGAAAATTAAATGTAAATGGAAAGAAAAAATATAAGGAAACCTAGAACAAAAATAAGTGGCAGAAACTGTTATGTTGGGAAAATATAGCCCAGTCTCCTCACTAATTGATCCATATTAATCTGTTTACTGTTCAGAATTATTCAATTAATATTTTCTGCCAGCAATTTTTATCTTTAAAATTGCTCACAAATTGCTTGTTATTTCTTTGAACCTTTAATATTCAAAATCTGACTTTCACATTGTTTTGGCTGGAGATATAAATTACATGGTACATTTCATCCCCCAATTATGTAAATATTACTAGTATAGTTGGGTTTGTAGGGAATATCCTTGTGATTATGAATCTGAATTTCATTTTCCATTAATGTTTTCAAAATAGTTGAAATTCATCCTTTTGGTAAAAATTCCTTTGAGTAAATTTGTTTGCTAAAATATTTACAGAAAAGTGAACATATAAAAGGAATCTAATATGGTTAAAGAAAGCTCATTTAAAAAAAAATGAATGCATCCAAATACCTTTTTCAGTGTTCTTCGCATTTTGGGGCTCTATATGATGCTCAATACCCATGCACTGGTTAGATTGGCACCTACAGCAATGTATTATCCTAAGTGTATGTTTTAACTCAGGCAAATACTTTACAAATTAAAGATATGTTTTCAACTCATACTTTATAGCTAAGATATCTGTAAGTTTCCAATCTCTCCAGTATCTAATTGTTGATTATGTTGTTGTATTAGTGTCTTCAAATCTTCTGCAAGATGAAAGCTTAATAGGATAAATTTAGCATACCACATTAGCTGTATTTTGAATTTATGTATTTTTCAAGTAGGTCTGTAAGATTCAAAAGACTGTTGAATCTTTTGGGGAAAACGAAAATGTGGATTATTTAATATAAATATGACTTGACTTACTAATTGATGTACCTTGATATAAAGTAACGTTTCTGCCTCTTTCTTAGTATTTAAACAATCCTTAAATTACATTTTAATTGATGAAATCATGTGTTTCTATAATGTATTTGGGCCAGGACAAACACTGGTAGTCTGCTTCCTTTTGGGACTGTGTTTAAAATAAGATTCTCTGCAATTCAGCAAAGTATTGGTTGAACTTTGTTCTGACTAAGAATATTATAATTTACTTTTCAATTTCACACTTAAAGATTCTGTAATAGGGAGAATGTAGGCATTTAAGTTTTCAGCCATACTAAATGGGTTTTTAATATTTAAAATCTGTCTGTTTACTTGCATAGAGTAGATCCCCTGAAATGAGACGTGTGAAATGCAAATGAAGAGTTACAAGACTTATTTCTTCACGGGAAAATTCAGTACTATTCTGACAAAGGAGAGTAATAATATCTTCTGTAGAATCTAATAAGATCATAAATGATTGTTAATGCAATGGTGCATGGTACACATAGTGGAAAGTACACAGTACAGTATCTGTCTTGTTGAGACTTCACCATCAAGTCATTTGTGAATGTACAAAAGGATAGGAGATTAGAATGAGCACAACAGTTTATGACTATCCATTGAATTCCTGAATATTTGTACAGCTCTAAATCAGAAATGTATGTTATAAAAGTTTAGATACGTTTGCTGAGATGATAATATAATTTTGGAATGGTGCTCTTTCCTTTCCAAATATGGCTTTTTTTCCCTTTTCTTTAAAAAAAAAAAAAAAAAAAAAAAAAAAAGCACTTTATTTTCATGACCTCACTCTTCATTCTACTTGTCTCTCCCTTTCCAAATAGAGGATTATACCTAGAAATATTTTAACTGTAGAGTTGACAGTGACTACTTTTATTTATTATTTCCCTTTCACAACCACACCAATCAGAGATCAGGGGTCCAGGTTGGTACCTATTAGGAAGTCAAACACCACAAAGATGAGCTCATAGGCAGCTCACAGTCTAGACCAGAGCTTTCCAAACTTTTCATGTTGGTGACACACTTTTTAGACATGCATCATTTCGCGACACAGTAATTCAGTTCCGGGGGAGGGGCCAAGGGAAGCAGATGCAAGTAAGGGAGCTCCGCGGTGCCCTTCCGCAAAATTTTCTGCATTTCGCGCGACACGCCTACACACTGCCACCGACACACTGTGTCGCGGCACACAGTTTGGAAAGCTCTGGTCTAGACTTTAGACTTTTCTTCAGTCATTAAGCCAAATTCTGCATAGAACTCAGTCAGTCTCTATGATCAGTACAGAATGTGGTCCTTTAAAGATAGTTCTGGACTTGTACTATAAAGATTGTTGATATATTTTATGATTAAAATCTGGAAAAATGTAACATACCAAAGGCAATGATTACAGCTAAAATGTAGCTTTCTAAATCTAGTCAGTTTTGTTCACTTGGATGGAGTTGATATTTGAACACTTTTCTTTTAGGATCATGGATAACTTGAATAGACATTTCTATCCATCACTTTTATGTGTGTGACATATAGCCTATTTCTACAACAATAGTAAAGCAATAAAACATCTTTTTTCATAAAATATTATTTTAATTCATTATCTCTGCCCAGCTAAGGAGATACAACCATCCTTTTGAGGAACAGTATCTCAGCAAAGAACTCATAGTGGACATGCACCAGCATCTCATCCTAGGTGTCCAAGTAAAATAGAAATGTCGCACATCTGCTGTGGTCTCAGTATTTAATCCAAAGTGAGAGAGAGAGGAGAAATGGTAGTAAAGTAATAGTAAAGCCTTTTCTCCAATGAATGTTATCAGTTTGGGGTTTCATTGCAAATTGACTCATTCAAGAATTGTTGAAAGGGTGACTTTACAACCCTGAGTCAAACCTTGGTGAGATTCCCTGCAAAAGTGGTGAAATTTGGCTTTATTCAAACACAAATAAATCTCAGAAAACCAAAACCATGGCATTTCACATTACTCTGTTCCTTAATTGGAGCTACTGCTCAATAATGTGTTCGGTGCGTGCTGTCAGAGTAGAAAGTTCCTGTCCCATGAAATCTAAACAAACAAACAAAAAGTATACAGTCTGTTTATTCTGGATCATCTGGCACATTTATTGTGGGGTTTGCATCAGTGGGAGTATAACACTAGACTAGATGACTTGGTGAGGTCCCTTCCAGCCTACTTTCATATGACCTTATGATTCTTGTAATTTTAGGGACCATAACATTGCCTTAAAAAAAGCTCACAAAGGCATTGAAATGAAGAGAAATAATAGATTATTCTAAGCATCTCAAGGATATAAAACACAAGTCATTTCCTTTTAAGATGATCTGTGCTATCTACAGTATGTCTAAATAGCACAGTTCAGGGATTCTGCTGGGGTGTATTAGGCTGAGAGTATCTCATGGCGACAGCTGTATGATTCGTCATGCACCTAGCTTAAGAGTGGGAAAAATGTGGCCCGTGGGCCAGATGCAGCCCAGTAGGCCATTCCATCTGGCCTGCAGGACCCCTAATTTTTTTTTTTTTTTTAAATATTGATCTGCCTTAAGCATGCAGCCCTCAATGGCTTGCAAAAACTCAGTAAGCGGCCCTCTGCCCAAAATAATTGCCCGCCCCTGACCTAGCTCCTACATAGCTGGCTCCCATGTCTCTGTGTGGTACTGTATTGTGTTGGGTAAACATATCTAGAGGAAACAGCTGATAAAATCTCCCAGAAGGTTTTGTCTTCTTTCTACAGGAACACCTTATAATACTTCTGTAACATAAATCAATGTCTTATTTTCTTTATTGGCTCCCTACAGAAAGAGGGAACAGCTCCCTCAGTTTGGAAGACTGGTTAAACATTTTCTGTCACACATTTCCTTTTCTATACAAACCAAAAGATTCTTAGGTAGTATAAATTTGCTTTCTTCCTCATTGGTGTGATCCTTTTCAGGCCCACACAAAGTCCCTGTAGTGGTTAACTAGAGTCTTGCTATTCAGTATCTACATCTATCTTGGAAACCAGATAACAGTGTGGAGGGAAGAGGCCACTGAACACAAGCTGGTTTCTTAAGTAAATTCTTCAAAATCACTAAAAGGAACAGGAATCAATGAATAAACCCTATGCCTTGCCCAAACACAAATGTTTCCCCACAAGGGAGAATGGGATTTTAGGGTTTTTGCTCTCTTTGCTTTTGGGGCTATTTTTTTTTTATTTTTTTTTTGGAAGATTTATACACACATGTAAATCACCTCTGGTTCATTCTGTGTTTCAGTTGGATAGAAAGCCTGAAATTGAGTAATCCGTAATAAAATACAGTAGTACTAAGGCATAATGACTAAATGTCATGGTTAGTGAAGTGCTTGAGAGAGTGATTCTCTGTGAAGAGAAATAAGCCCCTCTTTCACGCTACCTCTTTTAATCTCTCTGATGTGCAGAATTCTATTTTGAAATAGCTAATTCAAAACTGCTCTTACAGGTTTGAGAGTTAAGTGTTTAAAAGCTTCTGACTACATCTCATGTTGTGTTAGAACTTCCTCCAGACATACCATAGGATTTCTCACAATGAGCCCTAGACACATCCGTGTGTATGGAAGACCTTTCAGTCTCAGTGGAGTGTCCTATAAGCCATTTGTTATTTTTACTTTTCTGATGGGGTGACCGTAGTCTGACACAGATTGTCATTAAACTCTGTCCCTTTTTCCCTTTCTGTTTATGCTTTAATGTCTCTCATTCAATGCATATTGTATTTTCTTTATAAAGAAGAACAAATGGTTTCTTCAAGATCTCTATGATAGCCAACTCTCTCCATATACTGAGTGGTATGAGAGGGTTGAAAAAAAGAGCTGATCTCATATGGATATTCATAGGAGAAATGATGCAATCAGGAAGAATAAAAGAGCTACATGGATTTTGTAACTTTGTAACTGGGGATGTTGGTATCAAAATATTCTCTTTCCAGCTGTTTCACAAAAACCTGCTCCTGTCTGCTGGTGAAGAGAAGATATAGGGAGGGAAGGAGAATAGATTTCATGTTAAAGAAATAGCCATTTTCTAGCTTAAAAATATTTCTGATATCCACAGCTTTAGTGGGATAGTTGTATCCAAGTGAAGAGAGAGGTTGTATTATTACCAACAAATAACAGCTGTTCTTTTTCTCTGGTAATTTCCCAGGTTTTTAGTTTCCCATTTGATGCCTCTTTTACTTTGTAAATTTGCTTTGCAATTTGTCTGGAAGTGGGTACCTACAGAAAAAAGAATAAAATACTATTGGAGAGCAAAGCATTAGACAAAGGATCATAACACCTGAAGGAATACACTGCAGCATTATAGAATGGTGAAATGCAGAATCATTATATTGTTCAGAATATTAAATATCTGTACTATTTCAATATGCATTAGAATCTAATAATCTATTTTTATCTCCAAACTGAGGTATGAAAGATTAATGAAATTCAGGGTGTTAGTTTAGGTAAAATAACTGGACAGTTTTGTTTTTCCCAAAATGAGCTCATGGAGGATACTTCAGCTAAGTGCAGACATTCAAGGGAGGTTAGATCATATTAAAAATGGCCACCATATCTAAGGTAAATAGGGATGGGGGTGGCTAGTAGATGGAGGATAGGCAGAATCTTCAAAAGTGATCGGGGAAATGGGGAGACAGGTGTCATCTGCAGGGGGGCGGGGACAGGCAGCCTTCACAGGAGCAATTGTGGGGTGGGGAGCAGGTGGGGTCCACAAGAGGTTGCTGGGAATTGGGAGGTTTTGGCAGACACAGGGATCTCACAGGGTCTATGGGGGGAGGTCTTAGGGGTGAAAAATGGCCAAGTGGCAAAGGGATGGGTAGGGAGAGCACAGCCCTCAGACTAGGGCCAACAGCTGGGCTTTTCCACCCCTGGGATTGCTCACGTAAGCATATAGAAGTTCCATTCATGGGTGTAATCTAGATCAATTAAATTTGAGAGTACATAGATCCAGGTCTATCTTAGATTGGGTTCTGCCATTTTTAGACCAGTCTGTGTGCACAGAACTTCTGGACTGTTACAGATTTAGATTGCTTTCCAATCACTGGTACTAGGTCTAAGTGTAACGTCCACACTTGCGCAAACTGAGTTAGATCGGGTGGCAATTTTTCACTTGATCTAACCTTCTGCTCACCCTAGGGCTAAGTACAGACAGTCAAAAAGCCTGAGGCGAATTGATTCAGTCTTTGCAGGTTAGCCTAATCTGTGTAGATTGAACCAATAAATAAGTGAACAGACATTCACTTTTAATTCCAGAAATGCAGCCACATGACTGCAGTGGCTTAGGCCAGAAGCCGAGGGGCTCTAGAGCACACTTCCCTGCTCTGCAGAAGCAGACAGCTTGGGTCAAGGTTAGCCCACCCACCCTGTGAGGGGGGGGAGGGTTTTCAGGGGAGGTGCAAAGCATCCTAGGATGCTGTGGGACTGTGAGTTAACTTGAAAGTGGGGGGGGTCTGGGACAGAAGTTCAATAAAGCAATTTAACCTAAATCGGTTAAGTCTGATACTCCATGCATCCATGTTTATCTTACACTGGTTACAGCCATTTTGAAAGTGGCTTATGTGCACTGTACTTCCATTGTGTCACATATTTGAACCAGTTTACAATCACTTTTACTGGTCTGCATGCAATTTTTGTACCTAGCCTGAATGGGACAGAAATTAGCCTTCAGTAACAATTTCTGAACATTGGACCAACTGGTTGAGTTGATAGAAGTCTGTCACAGTAAAAACTTAAAAAAAATAAAATACAGTAAAATCAGGCATCCAGTTCTAAAACCCTTCCTAATGTTGATTAGCATTTGAAAAGTTCCAGTGGAGTTCAACTGGAGTATTGTGAATATTTACTCCTTGCCACAAGTAAATATTGATGAATAGTTCAGTCCCCAGGATGCAATTTGCACATATTTTATTCAATTTAATTAACAAATATTATGTCATAAAAATACAGAAGCAATTTAGTGAAATAGGATGCTTTCCTTGTTTTTTTTCCTGTTGATACAGAAAATTCAAATACCTGAAACCATATCTGTTGTCCCTTCATATCATCTTTCTAAACAGAAAAAAAAACATGCAAAAGATTAAGTTTTCAATTAACGTAGACAGAGAAGTTCATAATTTAAGTCTGTGCAGTAATTAGGCTATGTTTGTTATTTGGTTAATGATGTGGTTTTCATTATCAGAAAAGAAAGCTGCAAAACTTAATGTAGTTATGGAGACAACCCACTGTTTTGATGCTGAGCCTGTTCTTTCTATTATTGTCATGAAAATCTGTGAAACCTAAGTGATTATCTGAGGATATTATTTTCCTAAGATTTTTGTGTTAGCCTTAGGTGAAAACTCCAAAATGAATTGCTATCAACAGTTTATTTTGGCAATATAAATGGGAATATTAGCTATATAAATATTGCCACACGTAATTAATGTCCCCAGCACCCGATTAGTATGCATGCTCATGGGCTCTAGTTGTAAAACTAATGGATTTGCTACCAGGGGACATTAATTGGGCGTGACACTGCCTCAGTACTGTGCACATCCTTATTCAATTGTCTTTATTGTAACTTGATTACTTTTCATTCGATTCCAAAAACTGCATTATATCAAATTACTATAGTGCAGCCTCTGATATGATTCTTTCATTAATTAAAATACTTGTTATCTCTATACTTGGGTTAATGTAGATCATTAATTTTGTTGCATCTTACTAACCCCTTGAGAAATGCTTCAAAAGTCACCAGTAGCCCTGCTGAGCTTTAGGACCAGTTTATAGTCCCTTATTTCAGAATCCAGATGATGGAACCCAAACTATTGGCAATTTTTTTTTTAACAACAAGGGTCATTCCATTTGAAAGTTTGAACCTGACAAGTTCATAAAACATTGTTTGGAGGAATCCCACTAAAGTGTAATATTTTGCACTAAGAATCAGTCTTAATATTTTTTTTTAGTATTGCTGCCCATACTTGCATCAAAATCTTATTGAATTTCTTGATTAGATTCTTTATATATTTTTGTAGACTCTTCATTTATTTCAATGAAAAATAGAATATAGGTACATAACCATTTCCATGAAAGAATCTGGGTCTTTTATAATCATTAAGTGTGAAAATGACCCAGTAGGCAGATCACTTCACTTAGTTCAATGCCCTTTTAAAAAAAAAGATACTTTCAAACATAGTTTTTTTCACATGACATAGATTCATAGATTGTAAGGGCTGTAAGGGACCTCACATGATGATCGGATCCAGTCCCCCTGCACTAGGCAGGAAAAACTACTGGGGTCATGTGACCCTAGCAAGGTGACCGTCCAGTCTGCTCTTGAAGATTTCCAGGGCAGGTGATTACACCACCTCTGGAGGGAGCTTATTCCACAGTCTGGACACCCTATCTTTGAAGATGTTTTTCCTAATGTTGAGCCTGAAACGGTCTTCTAGGACTTTTTGGCCATTACTCCTAGTTTTCCCCCAGGGTGCCTTGGCGAAGAGTTGTTTACCAAGTCCTTGATGTATTCCCCTGATGTAGTAAGCTGCTACCAAGTCCCCACTCAGCCTTCTCTTTTTTAAGCTGAAGAGTCCCAGGTCCCTCAGCCTTTCCTTGTATGGCTTGTCTTGCAAGTCTCTGATCATATGGGTGGCTCTTCTCTGGACTCTCTCAAGCTTTACCACATCTTTGCTGAAGTGCGGCATCCAAAACTGGATGCAGCACTCCAGGTGCGGCCTCACCAGTGCTGAGTAGAGCGGAAGAATAACTTCCTTGGTTTTGCTGGAGATGCATCAGTTGATGCATGCCAGATTATTATTTGCCCTGCTGGCTACAGCATCGCACTGATGGCTCATATTCACACTATGGTCTATTATTACCCCTAGGTTCCTTTCAGTTGTGGTGCTAGTCAGCTTGGTGCCACCGAGTATGTAAGTATGTTGGGGGTTGTTTGTCCCCAGATGGAGCACTTTACATTTCCATGTTGAACTTCATCTGGTTCCAATCTGCCCAACTTGCTAGGCTGTCTAGGTTCTTCTGTGGCTGCAGCCTATCTTCAAGCATGACCACGCTCCCCCATAGCTTGGTGTTGTCCATGAACTTGGCCAATGAGCTCTTTATCCCCACATCCAAATCATTGATAAAGATGCTGAAAAACACTGGACCAAGCACCAACCCCTCAGGGACACCACTGGTTACTTCTCACCAGGACAACACAGATCCATTCATTAGGACTCTGGGTCCTGCTCCAAAGCCAGCTTCTTATCCACCTAACTGTTGAGCAGTTAAGCCCACAATCCTCCAGTTTTCCCATGAGAACATCATGGGATACAAGATCAAAGGCCTTTTGGAAGTCAAGGTACACAATGTCAACCTCCTCTCTTATCCAGATGGCTCACCACCTGGTTGTAGAAAGAGATGAGATTGGTAAGACAAGACTTGCCTGTGACAAAGCCATGCTTGCTGTCATTCAGAATCTTACCTTCTGCAAGCCTATCGCACATAGACTCCTTAATTAATTTTCCCTGGGATAGAAGTTAGGCTAACTGGTTTATAGTTACCTGGGTCTTCTCTCTTCCCCTTCTTGAAGATGGGCAGAACACTGGCCCTCTTCCAGTCCTCAGGGACCTCCCTAGAGTGCCATGAGTTTTGAAAGTTTCTCCAGGGATTCCTCAATGACTGGCCAGCTCCTTCAGCGCTCTTGAATGAAGTTCATCTGGTCCTGCTGACTTAGATGTCTAATTTTTTTTAACTGATCATGCATCATTTTGATGTCAACAGTAGGAAGGCAGTCACTCCCACCATGTCCATTCTGCACCCTATCTAGCATGATTTCCCACTTCCTCCAGTGAAATACCAAAGCAAAGTAGTCATTCAGATGTTCAGTTTTCTCTTCAGTGTTGGTAACCAGCTATCCTGAGCTGTTAACCAATGGTCCCACACTCCCATTTGTTTTCTTCCTGTTCCCTACATACCTAAAGAAGGACTTTTTATTTTCCTTGATTTCAGTTGCTAATTTAACTTCAGTCGCCGCCTTAGCCTTCCTAATCTGCTCCCTACAAGTGTGGGCTATTATTATATAGTGCTCCTTGGGGGCTGTCCCAAGCTTCCATTGTTTGTATGTCTCTTTCTTCTTTTTCAAGAGGACCATGATTTCCCTATTTAGCCAAGATGGCTTTTCAGCCCTTCTGCTACCTTTCCTCAATATGGGAATGGAGTTCTTTGTGCTTCAAGGATCGTGTCTTCAAGGAGTGACCACTCTTCATGCACTCCTTTTACCTTCAGTCCCTGGTCCCGCAGCACTTCTCCTGCTGTTATCCTCAGCTTATTCAAATTCACATTTTTTTAAGTCCAAAACTTCAACGCTGATATCTAATTTGCCTGCCTTGCAATGGATAGTGAATGTGATGCTTCTGTGGTCACTGTCACCCAGGTATACATATATATACATATACTATGTATGATATAAAAACATACATAGACCTGAGATAGTGGTGAGACAGCAGTATCTCGGGTTTTGGATTACAAATGACCCACTCTCTCATAGAATAATAAGGTTGGAAGGGACCCCAGCCTCCTGAACAAATGCAGAAGTGCTCTTAATATATTATCCCTAGCCAGTGCTAATCCAACCTTCTCTTGGAAACCTCTAGTGAAGGCGATTCTACTTCTCAGTCAGTCTCTTTCACTG
This sequence comes from Alligator sinensis, assembly GCF_000455745.1. Taxonomy (NCBI): domain Eukaryota; kingdom Metazoa; phylum Chordata; order Crocodylia; family Alligatoridae; genus Alligator; species Alligator sinensis. The sequence continues at coordinate 263,691 of NW_005843175.1, forward strand.
CCTTACTGTTCTAAAAGTAGGAAAGATTTTCCTGAGATCTAATCTAAATCTGTTTAGCTGCAGTTTCAAGCCAGTTTCATGTACTGCCTTCTGAGGAAAGAAAGAACAGTTGTTTTCCCTCTTCTTTATGGCAGCCTTTCAAATATTTAGAAACTGCCATCATATTCCTCCTTACTCTCCTTTTCTCCAAGCTAAATCTAGCTGGTTCTCTAAACCTTTCCTAAAATAGCTAACCCTTTGATCATGTTTGCCACCCACCCCTGGACCCTCTCCAACTTCTCAACACAGAGATCCTTTTGAATTCTACTCCTGCCTTCCAGAGTGTTTGCAGTCCTTCCCAGCTTCATGTCATTTGCAAACTCAGTCATGAAGCTCTTTGTTCTGGCTTCCAATCATTAGCAAACATGTTAAACAGCACTGAATGCAGGACCCTATGGGACCCCACTTGAAACTTCTGCCAATCTGACATTGATTAATTTACAATTACCCTTTGTTTGTGGTCATTAAGCCAATTATATATCCCAATTTATGGTAATTTTATGTAGCCTTAATTTCTCCAGTTTACTTAATAAGAATACAGTATGGGACTTTATCAAAACCTTTACTAAATCCAACTGTACTGTGCCCACTGTCCTTCCTTCATGCAACTAGTTATTTTGTCAAAGAAGGAAATCGAGTTGGTTTGGCATGATTTGTTTTTAACAAATCCATGCTGGATGCCAGTGATCCATGTTTCCTCCTTTAGAGGTCTATGAATAGGCTTCTTTATAATTTTTTTCCACTAATTTCCCTGGTATTGAAATCAGGCTAACCGGATTATAATTCCTTGGGTCCTCCTTTTTCCCCCTTTACAAAGATGGGCATTATGTTTGTCCTTTCCCATTCCTCTGGAACCTTACCTATTGCCCAGAGCTTTGTAAATCTCATTGGCAATGCCTCTGAGATTCTTTCTGTTAGTCCCTTCAGCACCCTGGGGTGAATTTCAGCACATGCTGCTAACTTAAACTCATTCAAATTAATCAGTCTCCAAAACCCAATTAGAAAAGGGAAGAGAAAAATAATTTCCAATGAGAACATGCCATTATGCTTAGATCTCTACAGTCAGACATGAAAAGCCTATATTGATGCCAGGACCCCATCCAGAACAACAACCGCAATGCAGCACTGATCAACACCATCAATAGGTCAGGTCCTATCAGCCTGAGCAACTGCATCATCATCCATGACTTTCCAAACAGTTGATTTTATCTGGATAAAGATATAGCATATGAGAGCCAGAGATAAAGCATTTTTGATGGAGGAGTTTTGGCTACAGAAGGAGCATTTTTATAAGATTTGATTAACCAGTGTACCCCTCTACACATGCAGGTAAAAATATGATGGGATCTAATGCACAGTTCACACAACTGTGCCTCCTGCCACGCCTCCTGCAATTGTGGGATCGTGCATTAGATCCTATTGTATCTTGTAGCCAGTCCTGGGGAGCCCATGCTGGGGTCCTCCTGCAGTGACAAGAAGCAGGCTCCTGTGGCTGGGAGCCCCACAAACCCCAGGTGAGGGGCTCCAGCTGTAGGGGCACACCATGCACCCCTGGGGTTGGAGGATCCCTGCTGTGGTGATCTCCCTACCCCAAGGGTACAGGAAAACCCCTGGGCCTGGAGGATCGCTGCAGCAGCAACACCCCTGCCGTGGGGGTGTGGGAAACTCCTTGGGATTTACAATGATCCTCCAGCCTCATGGGTGAGCAAGGGAGACATGCCTGAACTTACCATTTACATTGTATCCCCTCCCTTCCCCCTCTGCCCTTTATTTTCCTAATTTCCAGCTATTTACTTTGAGTCTCCCTTGCTCATCTTTACCATTCCTTCACCCATTTATAACCCCCGCTTTCCCCCTCCCCTCCCTTTTCGACCCACTGTTTTCCTAATTTCCACCTATTTACATTCTCACTGACATCCTGTCACACTCTTAGCTTCTTTCATTCCTTGGAGATCTCAGAATAACAACAGTTTCCCCATGCCAAGAAGGGTACTTGTGCCCAACAGCTTGCAAGAATTTTGTTCCAACTACTCTGTTGGTCTAATAAAAAAATATATCATATCTACTCAAAGAACCTTGTCTGCCATTTCAGGTACTATGTGCTTAGCTTTAATTGGATATGTTTCCAAGATATATCAGTGGTTTTCTTACTAAAGTAAGTAGCCCTAGAAAAGGCTCCAGGATTTGTTTTGTTGTTGTTGTAATTTTGCTGGGAAGTGGGTAAGTAGAATTGGCTAAGCTGGTACTATAGTACATGACAAGGTAATGTTAACATATATTATTTGTACATGCATACATATGTATATAGGAATTCTAGTGGTGTTAACAATTGCAGTTTAAAATTGAAAAGTTGATCTAAATTAAACTAATTTCTCAGGGTTGAAGTCCTTTGAAATAATATTAGTTTTCAATTGGGTCCACAGTGTATTCTTCTGTGGCTATTAATGACAGAATATTGCATGTGTGCATGTCAAGAGAAATATGTAAACTCTTGCTTACAAGTTTTCCCAGGCACAATATTTTCATTTACAAAAACTGTTTCAGTATGTCATTTATTTTATTCAAACTCTTTCAAGAGCATAATTTGGGACTTTTTTATTCCCACATTCAAGCCCCAAAACATTAAGTAGTGTGTAGTAGCTTAATAGTAAATCATAAGATATAGTAGAAACACAACGGGCAGGGCACTGTCCCAACACATGAAAACAGGTGCTCTCCCACACAGTTTGCTGTCTGGTATTTAAAACAAAGCTACAAGGATGCTGTCATGGAATCTGCCCAGGGTGATGGTTGCTCAGGACTGCTGTGGCCTTGTCTGGTCTCTGGGAGTGCTCTGTGAAGCCAGCCCAGGTGGCTCCTAGTTTGTAGTTTGGAGCCCTTCCCACTGAGACCTTGGCCTTTATGACCGTGATCCTCCCTGGTTGTTTTGTGGCCCAAACTAAGTACCCCAAAGTTACGCAGCTGTTCTTTTTCCATTCTTAAATTTAACCAAAGCTGTTCAGCTGGTTTCATCCTCCACAGGCAGGGACCTACAACTCCCCTTTCCCTGGGTAGTTGGGTAAACTGAGGCACACAACATTATAACATCAGAAGCTCATATAAAACAGAAATCTTGCAATAAAACCCATGCATTCACCTTCACCAGCGACAGCTTTGATGTAGAGTCATACTATGCACTGTACTGTTTGATAAATAATATATAATGTCACAGATGAAGCCATTTAAGGAAAATGCACTGTGGGACCTGGTGACAATTGAAATTAAAGTCTTAACTTTCGGAACTTCCTGATTCTGAAAGCTTAATAACCATGCACTTATACCTTTTTGCATAGTAACTTTTTGATGTGGAGTTTTAATTCTGATGCACACTAGGCTTGTACAAAGCAACTAGTATTTGTTTTGGATTCAGACAATTTGGGGGACAGTGATTCGATGCGGTGATGTGAATCACTGTCCCAGATCGATTCGGCTGAATCTGATTCATAGATTCAGCCACAGCTGAATCAGCCAAATCTCTGAATCGGCCCCATCCCCTGCCCGCTCTCCCCGCCCCCCTACTTGCAGGCCC